>NC_045554.1:44186276-44233776 GCF_009769535.1 Thamnophis elegans | reverse complement strand
CAAAGATTTTTAAAAGGTCTTAATTAAAGAAACACTTGCAAATACAAACGACGTTTTCAATCTATTGACAGTAGCAGGACGAGGGGTTAAACACACACACACACACACAACCAACTCTATTTTGCCCACTGAAGAATCCAATAGTTTGGGTGACGGATTCAGTGATCCAGCTAATTAGGGTTGCCACCAGGGGAGAGAAAGGATCAGATCTCTGGTGGCATTCCAAAAATTCTTTTTTTAAATAACGTTTTTCTTTTCCCTATCATACATACTTTATGGACAGAGTGTTGACTGGATCGCATTTTATACATCTTATTTATAATCATAATTTCAGTATATTCTAATTCCCCACTTTCATCGATATTCATCTCTTTTACATAATCTTTTCTCTTTTCCCATTAATTCATTGAAGCTTACATACCATTGCTGAACACCTAATCTTTACAACTTGATCATTTTTAACCATAGTTTTATGTTCTGACCCCCTCCTCCGTCCAGTAACCAATGCCAAGACAAGCTTAACTGGAATGCACTTTAATAGCAAGACACCAACACCTCGGTGGCTGAAAGCCAAGCAGAACAAACAGATAAGGACCTTGGCAGCAACTCAGACAAACTCAGGCAGCAATAAACACAGATAAGGCTTGGCAGCAATCCAGCCTGCCAAGCGCACAGTAATGTCCTCTGACATTCAATCCTGCGTTGACTTCTACAAAGAGGGGCATGTGCACAAGTAGCTTTTTATAGTCTGGAGAGGAGCCTAATGACCACCAGCTGAGTACAATCACCTCCTGTAATTGCATAATTGTTCCTGACTAGTAGTTCTTTGATGGCATGCATCCAGAAACAACTCACTACTGGCCTCTGGCTCACTCTCCCTTGTCTCCTCCCCACTGGTCCAAGGCTCAGGTGCCTCCTGGTGGCCAACCAGCCTTTCTGTGCCCTGCTCAGAGTCGGAACCCTGTCCAGGGTCCTCCACATCCCCCAGAGCCAACTCAGAGGGCCCCTCGCTGTTGGAGTCTGGTGGCAGCTCCAACGACACCTGCTGGGCCACAACAGTTTTACTATACCAACTTCAACCATGTTCCTCTCTTTACATATTTCTTTATCTTTTCTCATTCAATTTTTATACATAGTCAACATCACTACATGCCCTATATTCCATCTTTTGTTTTACAATTTTTCCAGATGTTTATCATTTCTTCTTCTCACAAAATATCTCATAATTTCCCCTTTCCCAATCATTAATATTTTTAAATTCCCAACATTGTTCAAATTACATTTAAAATTAGCAATATTATAAAATTATCTACTTTCACATTCTCATCTACTGATCTAACTCTTTATATATCTATACTAGTATTTTTCCTATAATACCTCTCTTCTATTAACCTTTTCCTTCTTATCCATCATTTCTTACTCTTTTAAGTATCCCATTTTTTTAATGATTTCTTGATCGGCCTTCTATCCCTCTCTCTTGAAGTCTTATTTCGCTAATTTTGGCACTCCAAAATTACGTTGAAAGATATCATAGTGGGAAGAAGAAGGAGGAGGAGGTGGAACCCATGTGCATCTTGTGTTTGCTGTTTCCTTGGGCAGATTTCTCGAACACCTGAGTACCAGATCAAATTAGCTGAACAAGCTTTATTTGGCGTGGAGATGCAGATTTAGAATAATTAAGGAACACCTAAATTGATGGGTCCCATTAATGCCAAGGAAGCCTCCAGCGAGTCTTCGAAGCAAATGTTAAGTCGATATTTTTGATTCTCCCCGTGGTTATGCACTAGACACTGTTTTAAAGAGACATCAATCTATGATGTCAGCATTTATCTAATGAACCTTCAAAAATCAATGCCCAAAATGGCCCATTACAGGAACACACCGTTCTTGTATATTTTCCTAGAGGGGGGGAAAAAAATCTGGGCAAGTTAAGTTTACCGTGACAATAAGATGCTGGGGAAAAAAAAAACCTTGTAAGGGCCACACGATTGCCCTAGGCAACCCAGATGAATTCTGACTTTAGAAAAGCTCTCCGTGGATCAGAGGTGGGCTCCTACCAGTTCGCACCTATTCGGTAGAACCGGTTTGTCAAATCTACCGAACCAGTTAGAAGAGGTTCCACCAGTGGACCCGGAAAGCAGGCCACACCTACAGAAGAGGTTCCAAAAATTTTTGAAACCCACCACTGGTCCTTGGATATGATTATTCTACACTATCATGCTCCTATTTATAAAACTCAGTGCCTCTGTGAAAGGTAAGGATGACTGCTGCGTTTGTGGTGCAATCAGAACATTGCGTGTGTTGAAGTTGTTTTAACGCAAACCAAAGATGCCTTTTAAAAAACAAGTTGACATCCTATTCTTATGCATGCCAGTGCTGTGTGGGAGGTAATTTAAGGTGGTTCTGACAAGTGTTGTCGGCATCTTCATATCCGGTCACATGGGCGGCAAGCCACTCCCATCCGGTCACATGGGCGGCAAGCCACTCCCACAAAGGAGCCCACACCCACAGAGTAGGTTCAAACCCACCACTGCCATGGATCTTCAAAAGGACTTGCAATGCGGGAATCTGTTCAAATGCTAAAGTGAGTTTTGAGCTCCACAAATCGGCAATGAAATAAGAAGTAATGTATACCTCCTTTCACACCTAATTATGAAGTTCAAATTCTACCTAGAATTCAAATTCTAGAGCCACGATGGAGAAACCTGTGGCACGCAGAGCCACATCTGCCGGCACATGAGCTGTCAGCTCCAGTGTACATGTGCGTGGCAGCCAACTGATTTTCGGCCTTCCAGAGGCCGAAAAGGGAGGCCGTTTTCACCCTCCCCAGGCATCAGTAAACCCTCCGGAGTTTGGGAAGGGTGAAAACAGCCTCCCCTGGCCTGCAGGAGGAAATACCAAGCTCAATTTGGAGACCCGTGGGAGCGGAGCATGGGGGGTTGTGCCCGCGTGTGCATGTAGGGGGGGTACGCTTTGCATTATGGGTGCTGGCACGCATGCATGCTATGGCGTGCGCACCCTCGCATTTTTGGCACCCAGCAACAAAAAGGTTAGCCATCATTGTTAGAGAGGGTTTCCTCTTTTAAGTTCTTATTGGTCAAGATCTCATCTTGAAAAAGGAAAGGTCCAACAGACACTTCATTTCATTAGAGTTATAGAGCCGAGGTGGCGCAGTGGGTAGAGTGCAGTACTGCAGGCCACTTCAAGCTGACTGCTATCTGCAGTTCGGCGGTTCAAATCTCACCGGCTCAAGGTTGACTCAGCCTTCCATCCTTCCGAGGTGGGTGAAATGAGGACCCAGACTGTGGGGGGGGCGATATGCTGACTCTGTAAACCGCTTAGAGAGGGCTGAAAGCCCTATGAAGCGGTATATAAGTCTAATTGCTATTGCTATTGCTATTAGAGTCCTGCGAAAAAAATCAGGTGGAATAACGGCTGATGACCTCTTTCTTTCGGTCCACCATAGAAGGTGTCCTCAAATATTGCATGATAGTATGGTACCCTGCTTTAACTGCTGCGTACAGGAAGAGAGTGATCAATCTGGCACAAGAAACCCATTGGAGGACATCGCCTTCCCACCAAAGGTGGTTCCTATTCTTCTACTTGCATTTTTACGAGCTTTCGAACTCCTAGGTTGGCAGAAGCTGGGACAAGTCACGGGAGCTCACTCCGTCGCGCGGCGGTAGGGATTCGAACCGCCAAACTGCCAACCTTTCTGATCGACAAGCTCAGCGCCTTAGCCCCTGAGCCACCACGTCCCCATTATGCTCTCATTAGCTTGTTTTTTTTCTTCTTTTCTTTCATTTGCTCCTTCACAATCAGCTAGATAGCTTAGAGACGCCAAGGAATGAATGAAACCGCAGAACAAATAGGAACAGCCCTCCTAAGGAGAATATGATTTAAGTCACACCTGCCCCGAAGACCGCAACACACCCTTATCAGAAGTGGAAGCTTAAAAATTGCAGGGAATCGAGATCTTCTGAATTATTCCATGTTTTCCTTACCACTCCGTAAGATGCACGGAATTTGTTTCTTGACAGTGTTTCCGCAATACACCAGACAGTTGCATTCATTCTCTCTCTCTCTCTCTCTCTCTCTCTCTCTCTCTCTCTCTCTCCCTCCCTCCCTCCCTCCCTCCCTCTCTCTCTCTCTCTCTCCTTCTGCCTTTTTTTTTCTGGCCTATTCATTGGGGAAGCCCACTTAGCTTCCAAGCTAGAAGATTTTTTTCCCAGCTTTCCTTCCTTTTACTTCTTGTTAAGATTTACACTCGGCTCAGCCTCGCTCTTCTGTCCACGGGATTACTTGAAACGGATGTTTTTTTGACACGCGGTGTCAGACCAGACGAAAACGATTGAGCTTGCTTTGGTAATCAACTGGCCCGTATGATTGTCATAAAGCCAGCATTCGCCTTGCTCATATAACTAGAGGTGATAGGTAGGCTCCAGCAGATGGGCTGTCTGGTAAATTCACCCTCGCTTTATGAACTCTTTCCTCTCTCGTTTCTCATTTCTTCGGTCCAAAGTTTACACCCTGGATGCCAGCATATAACCGTTAGGCATGTTTTAGACAGTTCAGAGAAGTGATGGCTCAGTGAATTCACTGGGGTATTGTGCTTGTTGGCTTAACAGGGTTAGTTACTCCCCCCCCCACCCCCCCCAAAACCCCCACTAGGCTGCTGTTGTTAGGTAAACTCACTGCATCCGTACACTTTGAAATGTTTACATGGCACTTAGTACCCATAGCTAATCTGGAGCAGAAACAGATTGCTAACAGGGATGGAGAGGAACTAAATGAATTGGGAATACCAGGAGTCAAATTATACCTGAGCTCAAAACTTTCAAAGTTTTTGAATTAGGGATTTCAGGTATGATGTCCACAAATTATTTTCTTCCAGGAAGCTGATTTTCTGCAGCGTATGCTCACCAATATCAGCAACAAATAAGTCATAAGATGGAGTGAATAGTGGAGTTTGGTAGAATCTGACCTTTTGTGTGTGTGTGTGTGTTTGTGTGTCTGTGTGTGTGTGCATGTATATAGCAATAGCAGTTAGACTTATATACCACTTCATAGGGCTTTCAGCCCTCTCTAAGCGGTTTACAGAGTCAGCATATTGCCCCCAACAACAATCCGGGTCCTCATTTTACCCACCTCGGAAGGATGGAAGGCTGAGTCAACCCTGAGCCGGTGAGATTTGAACAGCCGAACTGCAGAACTGCAATCAGCTGAAGTAGCCTGCAGTGCTGCATTTAACTACTGCGCCACCTCGGTTCTATGTAAATGTATATATTATATCTATATTTGTTGTATTTGTGTTGATAAATAAATAAAGGGAGACTAGTATAGATCTATTTCAAGCTATTTAGCTCTCATCAGCTAGCCATACCCTTACTGGGATTGGAATATCTCTATCTCTATCTCTATCTCTATCTCTATCTCTATCTCTATCTCTATCTATCTATCTATCATCTATCTATCTATCTATCTATCTATCTATCATCTATCTCTATATCTGTGTATCTATATGTATATCTCTATATCTATCTATCATCTATCTATCTATCTATCTATCTATCTATCTATCTATCTATCTATCTATCTATCTATCTATCTATGCATAAACCTTCCCACTTAAGTTTTTAAAACTCAAATAATTTGCTTCAGTTCTTTGGTGGAGCAAATGAGAGCTATCCAAGGTCCTGCAATTCTAGCACAGCCGTGCCTGGGACTGATTGATTCACCCTCCAAGGACTGATACCAACTGGTTTCTTGTACCAATTTGGGCTCCTGATGAAAAGTCTAGCTTTTCATGAGCCCCATATTCTCTTCTCATTATTTTCCTTATCAAAATTTAGAAAGAAGCTGCATTTGACAAGGTGGATTGTATGTCTCCTCCATGCGTGTTTAGTTTACCACAAATATGGAGATACATTTGTTCAAGTCACATTTTAATGTCAAAGTTCTTAGTTTCCCATTTTTGAATCACTTGGACTAAATATTTGGGGTGTTCCTGTTTTCCCTGGCCTGGGGCTATCAGGCAGGAGTGCACATATCCCTTGCTATCTCCTTCCTTCCTTCCATCCATCCATCCATCCATCCATCAATCTATCCTTCCTTCCTTCCATCTCTCCTTCCTTCTTTCCATCCATTAATCTGTTCTTCCTTCCTTCCATCTCTCCTTCCTTCTTTCCATCCATTGATCTGTTCTTACTTACTTCCTTCTCTCCTTCCTTCCTTCCTTCTGTCCATCCTTCCTTCCATCCATCCATAAATCTGTCCTTCCTTCCTTCCTTCCTTCCTTCCTTCCTTCCTTCCTTCCTTCCTTCCTTCCTTCCTTCCTTCCTTCCCTCCTTCTTTCTTCCCACTCACTTCCTTCCTTCCTTCCTTCCTCCCTCCCTCCTTCCCTCCCTCCCTCCTTCCTTTCTCCCCCCCTTCTCCATCTCTGGAATGTGCCATTCATTCCTTTCCAGTTTTCCATTTTTACACTCAACCACTCTGTCAGCACCCTGCAGCTTGTTGGTTTGTTATCTTCTTTACCGATTTTTTTCCCCGCCCCCCAAAAAGTGTTTACTGGCTTTCATCCTTGCAGCTTGAGATATCTTTCCAATTACCATATTTGTTTTTGTTTCTTTCCCAAAACATACTCCAGCCCAAAACTTTTGGATGTGACTCACCCTCCCTGCTTGATTGACAGGGCCACGGAAACGATCGACGAAGACTGCAAATAAGAACGTGTCATGGTGCAGAGAGAAAGGCTGCTGAACTTGAATAAATCAGAATAAAAAATGCAAGCGAAGCCTTGCCTGTGGGATTTGATTCTGGGTCCCCTGACCTTCCTTGAAACAAAAGTGAAGGAGCTGCTTAGCTTCTCAAACACCTGAAGTTAACACCCTTGTTTGCATTTCACGGGAAGTACACTTGAAAGTAAATAAGGAGCTGGGGGTGAATTATTTAGCATACAAATAAACGAGAGAATCAGTTTAAGTAGACACTTCCAGCTAAGTTCAACTGAAATATTCATCTGTAAATAACTCTTCAATCTGCTGCTTGCACGTATAAATACTACACGGAACATTAGCCTCAAGTAGCTTTTAGGGATATTCAGGCTCAGCGGAGAGCAATTTTTATGTCTACCAGCATCTGTGGATTGTGATACGCACCGAGTCTTAATATAACCGACATAAAATTTATGGGAAGACTCGGGACCGTAGGAAGACACCATCAGACAGCTGGCGGATGATGCATAGCACATGCGGGTTTTATAGGCGCAGCGTAAACTAACCTTTGCAATAAAAGATTTAGCAGGTTTATTAGTTTAGGAAATCGCTATAATTAAGGATAATTCATAATGGGCGCTTATCCTCTCCTACGGCAATCGCCGGCTTCATTCGGGCTCTGTGTCTCGGAGCCATAAATAAAAGTGCGGCTTCGCAGATGTGGCATTCAAACCTGTTCAGGTTGGTTGGGCTTCACTTCTGCTTTCATCCGAAGAATTAGGAGGTAAGCCAATAAAACTCAATGCGCTTGAAACAAATTAGCAGGAGGCGGGGAGGGAGAAACACCCAAAGTGGAAGGGTTTTTTTGGAGGGTGGGGGGGAAACCTCCATTTCGGAAAGGGTCACCTTGTCAGACAGAAGACTCCCGAGCAACCTCAGGATTTGGTAGGGGAAATAAAATTCTCTCGCTTTTCCAGTTGGAAGACGTGATGTGGCTGGCCTCTTAACACTTAATTGAAGAAAGGAGAAAATAAGATTCTGTAGAGGAGTAGGCAGGGCTGGAAGGGGGAATTAAATGAGTCATCAGCCTGGAATCGTTACGTCGCCACAAACTGTCTAAATCCAACCCTCTTCCATTCCGTTGGCCTTTATCCGGTGCTGATTTAGTACTGAGCTTTAGTAGACTAGGATCTTGTGTATGGGATCCAGCAATAAATATTTCGAATTAGCAATAGCAATAGCAGTTAGACTTATATACCGCTTCATAGGGCTTTCAGCCCTCTCTAGGCGGTTTACAGAGTCAGCATATTGCCCCCAACAACAATCCGGGTCCTCATTTTACCCACCTCGGAAGGATGGAAGACTGAGTCAATCCTGAGCCGGTGAGATTTGAACAGCTGAACTGCAGAACTGCAGTCAGCTGAAGTAGCCTGCAGTGCTGCATTTAACCACTGCGCCACCTCGGCTCTTATTGCAGTTTAGCATACGATCCTGATTTCTCGCGCCTGAGAGATTCTGACCTTCACGCGCTATTCCTATTTTTCACAGCGGTGGCATTTGAAACCTGACCTTGTGTGAGTATATCTTTTTGTTTTCCAAATTCTCCAGTACAAACGGAAGACCTTGAATGGACACATCTGTAGGACAAGAGAAACTAGAGATGGCAAATCACTTTAAAGTTTAAAGCCCAGGACATTCCCAGGTATTGCAGCCAATCCAAAGCAACTTCTGGATCATAAGCGAGTTAATCAAATATCTGCTTGAGACATATAAAACTCCACATCTTGATGAGGAATACTAGATGGATTTTTTTTAAAAAAAATAATAATTTGACTTTGTATAACAATAGAGTTTTTAAAAAAATGATAGAAAGGGGGGAAAAGGGAGGATTTAAATTATTTATTGATTTGCTTCCTTATTTGCTTAACTTGTAGGCCAACAGCAATCGAAGTTCCAGTCGCAATTGTGGTCGTAAGTGAAGGACTACGGCAGTCCTCGCTTTGTGACCACAACTGAGCCCAACAATTCTGTCAGTAAGTGAGACATTTGTTAAGTGGGTTTTTGCCCCATTTTGGCAAAACCTTTCTTGGCACAGTCATTAAGCAAATCGCTGCAGTTGTTAGGTTAGTCACATGGTCGTTAAGTGAAGCTGGCTTCCCCAATTGACTTTGCTTGGTCAGAAGGTCGCAAAAGGGGATCACGTAACCCCGGGATGCTGCAACCGTCGCAGATACGAGTCAGTTGCCAAGCGTCTGAATTTTGACCATGGGAATGCTGCAACGATTGTAAGCTGCAAAATAGTTAGAAGTTGATTTTTCCAGTGCTGTTGTAACTTCTGACGGTTACTAAACAAACAGTTGTAAGTCAAGGACTACCTTTATCTGCAGGTTCCCAAATCTGAAAGATTCATAGTAAAGGTATCCAGAAAAAGACTGGGTGGAGGGGTTTTCCAAAAGTGTTTTTGCAGAAGAGGTAAGCTTGTATTTGTCAGAGTTTGTTGCAGAAAATCACATCCCGAAAGCACAGACAGATAACTGATTCAGCGGGATTCATTAACTTCTTTATATATACATAATAACACATGAGTAAATGTACAATAACAACAGCAGATTCTTCCAACATAATAGAGAGGAGAGATTGGTTTCTAGTTTCAATTCAGAGAGCAGACTAGATTAGTTCTCTTGCACAGACTTAGAGATACACAAGTAAGCCACGCCCAGGCTCCGAGCTGTCTGGCATGGCTCTCCAAATAGTTTCCATTGGTTGACCCAGTTGCCATGCCTATACCATGGCTGACCTTATCACCATATCCTATCCCAACCAGTCCCCAATGGCTGACCTGTTGCTATGTCCTATTCCAGTTCATGAATATTCTGACACTATTCAGCTCCCACACCATCCCCAACTCAGCCTCACACGATTACCGTAAAAAAAACAAAAACAATTTACCTATCAAAAGAAGCTTCCCAGAATCATCAAACTGGAATGAGAGACGTGAGTTCACTGGGTACAAATTCCCTACTCATCAACCACATGGAATGTACAGCTGGGTTAGCAACTGGCTTTCATCTGCAGTTGAATAACGTATTTATTAAGATTGAGCAACATATCAAAGAAGATGATGTAAGCTTCACCAGAACTCTTGGTCAACTGGGATTATTATTATTATTTTTTAAAAAAGCAAGCTATGAAAGCAGACCTGGGAAGTTTAAGCAAAAGTAGATATTTGAGACATGAACAAAGTTAGTCTCAGCAGAATATAGCAGACAAAATGCATTTTGGTTTTATATGTCACTGGCATTTAGTTACAAGACAATGGTGTGCCTTCTCCATTTCTGGAGAAAAACAAAGGAAAAATCATATTAATCCTAAATGAAACTCACTTATCTACTGTATTAAAGATGGGCAGATAACTTCCGTTTGATTTTCACATGTGCCTCGTCAATTAATCAATCAATCATCAATCAATTCTATCCTGTTTCCACCAGGACACACGTTTTCATTTTAAAAAGCCAGAAAATTGCATCAAAATTTCTATGTATATGCTCCTCTAAAATATGCTAAGAATTCTACTAAGGATGCAAACACATTCTCTCTCTTTTTTAAAAAAAGGAATAATTCCACCAAGAACGTCTTCAAAATATTTGAAAATCCAGAATCGTACACAGCAATCAAGTTCCGAACGCAAATTATTCTTGAAGGCACAATAAAAATCCATCCACGCTACAAGTAAACACCCCCAAACTCTTGGGAAAAATATTTTTATGGAATGGCTGCTCTTGCTGTTGGCATCAGCTAATTATTGGGGTGGAGGGGAGGCAGCATTAAAAATTAATTCCAAAGATGACGTACAGTTAAAGAAATCCAGTCCATGTACCACTTATCTATAGCACCAGGAACTCAGACAAGTCCTTTGGTTGAATACAGAAGCTTTGTTTGATTTTAGCTTCAGCTAAACCATTTAAAAGATGACTGATATTTGCCTCTCCTTAATATCCCTATTGGGGACGCAGTGGCTAAGACGCTGAGCTTGTTGATCAGAAAAGTCGGCAGTTCAGCGGTTCGAATCCCGAGCGCCGCGTAGCGGGGTGAGCTCCCTTGACTTGTCCCAGCTTCTGCCAACCTAGCAGTTCGAAAGCATGTAAAAAATTCAAGTAGAAAAATAGGAGCCACCTTTGGTGGGAAAGTAACAGCATTCTGTGCGCCTTCGGTGTTTAATCATGCCAGCCACATGACCACGGAGATGTCTTCGGACAGCGCTGGCTCTTCGGCTTTGGAACAGAGATGAGCAGCGCCCCCTAGAGTCAAGAACGAGTAGCATGCAAGTGCAGGGGAATCTTTACCTTTAATATCACTATTGCTAAAGGTTTCTTTTAAGGATATGAAATGACAAAGGAAGCGTGAATTAAATTGGCTAAATTTCTGAGCTCGTTCCTAAATCCTCTGAGGGATCAAACTTTGAAAGTATTTTCTGAGTTCATCTGTTAGATATTGGCATCTGGAGTTGTAACGCTCTCTTGTTTTCCTTTCGGGGGGGGGGGGGGGAGATAAGCTTCTGTTTCCATTAGATTTGCAGATGAGGACCTCTATTGGTCTAAAGAAAATGCATCAAAATCCATCCAGAACAGAAATAGGGTGAGAAACTAGGGAGGATTTTAAATGATGGCTACAGTGAAGCTTGATAGAAGTTGACAAGAGTATCTCCTTGTCTAATAACGGTAGAATTTTCTAAGTCGCCCATCGAAGATTGGATTTCAGGGTGTTTTCCAAAGCACCAGAAGGCAGGACAAGAAACAATGGGTGGAAACTCATCAAGGGGAGAAGCTACCTGGAGTTGAGGAGAAACTTCCTAAGAGTGAGGACAATTAACCCTGTGGAACAGAAGTTGCCTTCAGAAGCTGTGGGTGCTCCATCAGTGGAGGTTTTTAAGAAGAGACTGGAGAGTCACTTGTCTGAAATGGTACAGGACCGTGATGGCGAACCTGTGACATGCGTGCCAGAGGTGGCACACAGCGCCCTCCCTGTGGGCACGCAAGCCATCGCCCCAGCTCAGCTACGCATGACTGCGTGCCTCCTACCAGGCAGCTAGGTCTTTGGGTCTCTGCCGCACATGTGGGGGGTCAAGTGTGCATGCACAGGGGGGAAGGGTGCATGCAATGGCAGCACACATGTGTGTGTGTGTGGGGGTGCATGAATGGAGGTCACGCATGCATTGCATTTTGGGGGTTTGGGCACGTGCTTGCACTTTGGATGCTTGTTAGCCATCACTGGTAAAGGATCTGCTGCTTGAGAAGGGGGCTGGACTAGAAGACCTCCAAGGTCTCTTCCAGCTCTAATCTGATTGAAGACACTTCAATCTCAGAAGGATGGAAGGTTGAGTCAAGCCGGTCAGGATCGAACTCCTGGCAATTGGCAGAGTTAGTCTGCAATACTGCATTCTAACATTGGGAAGGAAGGAAGGAGGGATAGCAATAGCACTTGGATTTATATACCATTTCACGGTGCTTTACAGCCCCCTCTAAGCGGTTTACAGAGTCAACCTCTTGCCCCCAACAATCTGGGTCTTCATTTTACCTTACCTCGGAAGGATGCAAGGCCGAGTCAACCTTGAGCCTGGTGAGATTTGAACTGCCAAACTGCAGGCAGTCAGCAGAAATAGCCTGCAGTACCACTTGTAGCCACTGCGCCATCGTAGCTCTATACATTTTTGGTCATCTTCTCCCTTGGGCATTTATACAAATTCTACCTGCTCCTCTGGTAGACGACCTGATTAAATTCCTTCTTCATCCCACTTGAGGAAAGGGATATAGCTAAATGGACCTGTTTGGCATAGCAGGGCTCTAAATTGGTTTAGCGAAGATTTGGCCTTTATCATTTCCGATGAGGATAACCGGACCTCCCATCTTTCCACTCCTTCCCACTCACCTTAATTTCATCCCTTTGAGCAGAGGATGGAAGGCCATCAGCCAGCCATCAAACCTAGCATGGGGCATGAAAGCCCTGGCTGATTTATCCTAGGGATAAAGTTTGCAGATACAGATCTGCATGCCATCAATATATTTATATGCAGCCATGGGAAAGAAGAAGCCATTTTGCTGAAGCTGGGCTTTACGTGCCATCGCCGAGGGCCCCAGGGCCCAGCCTTCATGTCCCCATTGCTGTATTTCAGCTCCAGACTGACAGATCTTCGTGTAAAGCTGCCTTCTCAATCCTTCACGACTATCTACCTGTCACGTCCAGGTGAATGGTAGCACCCGGGTTGATTCCCCCAGCTACTTTCACACTTACTTATCCGTCTTTATGGATTCATCTGCTGTGTCAAGAGGGCGCATAACAGCATTACTGTCAGGTGACAAAACTGTCCCCAGAGTGTCACAAATGATTCTCTTCCCCGCTAAATGGAGAGAAGCAGAACAGCCCAGCACAGGCTGCCTGGCGGTTTCCCCTTTCTCCGCAGGTTTCTCCTGCCCCACAACTCTTAATTTCATCGAAATCTAGTTCCTAGTTTGAGGGAGGGAGGGAGGGAGATGAGAAAGGAAGGAGAATTAAAGGGAGAGGAGGAAGGAAGGAGGGAGGGATGAAAATGGAAGGAGGAAAAAACGAGGAAAAGAAAGGAAGAATAGAAGTAGGGAGGGAGAAAGGGAGAGAAGGAAGGAAGGAGGAAAATAGAGGGAGGGGAGAGAGGAAGGAAGGAAGAAGAGAAAGGAAGAAGAGAAGTAGGGAGGGAGAGAAAGAAGGAAGGAGGGAGAGGAAAATAGAGGGAGGGAGGGAGGAAGAAGAGAAAGGAAGAAGAACAGAAGTAGGGAGGGAGAGAAAGAAGGAAGGAGAGAGAGGAAAATAGAGGGAGGGCAGGAGGAAGAAGAGAAAGGAAGAATAGAAGTAGGGAGGAGGGAGAGAAGGAAAGGAAGGAGGGCGAGAGGAAAATAGAGGGAGGGAGGAAGAAGAGAAAGGAAGAAGAACAGAAGTAGGGAGGGAGAGAAAGAAGGAAGGAGAGTAAAATAGAGGGAGGGAGGGAGGAAGAAGAGAAAGGAAGAATAGAAGTAGGGAGGAGGGAGAGAAGGAAAGGAAGGAGGGAGAGAGGAATAGAGGGCGGGAGGGAGGGAGAAGGAAAGAAGGAAGGAAAGAAGGAAGGAAGGATTTTTTAATATTTGTTATTAAGACAAAAATGAGCATCTCCTTGCCAATCCAAAGAATTATTCAATCCTCCTTATTCTACATACTGGCCTAGCAAATGAATTCTGAGATTGGTGCGGGAGCAGGATTTATTTTATTTTTTTGCAAAAGGAAGCCCTGAAATACAGCAACAAACTCCAGCTTCATACAGCGTTATCTTTCGTAATTCTTATTTTTTGAGTTCTAAAGGGGCCTAGCACGTCGTATTTCAGAGACAAAACTCGAAAGAAGAAGGGGGAGAGGGGAAGAGATACCCTTATCTAATAAACTCTGGAGCGCGCGCGCGCGCACACACACACACACACACACACAACCTAGCCCCATGTCATCCGAAAGGCTAACCACCTCCAGCTTCTTGGCAAAGCCCCTGACCTCGAAAGCTGACAAGGTTTGATAGGAAACTTAATGTAATCGCTGGAGAAAGCTAACAGGGCCTATTGTCAGCAATGAAGTCCGAAGGTTTGAAGAATTAATATAAGGATACATTGGAAGTGGCCTCCGGGGGACGCGTCCGCAGAAACAGGGCAAGACCAAGAGGGGAAAATGACTCCAGAAGTAATTCCGCGATGACATTTCTGTCATTGCCGCTAAATGGAGGGGCGGAGGGGGGGGGGGGAGAAGAGAGAGAGAGAGAGAAATATTTGGCCAGATGCTGTTCTGTGCATTCTTTCCTGATCTAATAGAAACGAATATTGCTGACTTTCCAATGATCCATTTAAGTGGCAGAGATATTTCCTCCGGGGACCCACCGAAGCGCCAGCCTGAATTCTCAGCAAGGCAATAACTACCTAAGCTTTCGAAGAAGCCCAGTTAGGGGACCCGGCTCTCCATTAAACGCGATACATCTCAATGTTTCAAGGCAGAAACAGGCCTCTTATCGTTTTTAAGGATGGGGATAGAGTTTAATGCAAAATCTCTTCTATTTCTTCATTTATCTCTCTCTCCCTTACTCTTTCTTTCTTTCTTTCTTTCTCTCTCTCTCTCTTTCTCTCTTTCTCTCTCTCTCTCTCTCACACACTTCTTTCTATAAGTATCATCTTTATTGTCATTGTACTTAAATACAACGAATTTGAATCAGTGAAGCTGAGGAACAGATGGATCCTGCTCCCTGTGTGCGCATGCACAGAGCTGCCAGAAGAAAAGAACAGCTCGGAAATCAGGGTTGACTTGGGAGTAAGGCCGCAGGTGGATGGTGAATGGCCCCTCCCATAGGAGATAAAAGAGGAGCGAAAGGGGAGTGGGCTTTTGCAGGAAACAATTCATTTGTTCACTCGTTCATTTCAGGAGTGTGAAGATCTGTCCGTGAATCTCAGAGACTCTGTGCCAAGTCCTCCCTTGCACTGCACTGCACTTGGAAAATATTCACATGGCAGCTTTCCAAGCTAGATAAGGTCTGTGGTCATAAATTCACCTTTGAAAGACTGTTTACCAGGCCTTTGCTGAATGTGAATGAGAGGAATTCACATTTGTTTAATAAAAAGGGTTTTGTCGGGACCAGGAATCTGCTTCGTGCTTTTGGGGGAAGCCTAGGTCAGGACAACTGGAGAGTCGGTTTGGAATAATGGTTAAGGTACTGGCACAGACACCAGGGGATTGTCGGTTCTAATCTCACTAGCTTCACACATCATACCTTGTATGGGAAACAGAAAAAAATTGGTGACTATGAATGTATCTTGGAGCTGAACTGAGTCAGTTCTCCCCAAGTGCAAAATTTACTTTCTTTTGAGCAAAAAATCTAGTTTATGTTCTGAATGTGCAATTTAAGTGGCCCTTTTATAAAAGACTTGCCACAGACAGGGAGAATTCAAGGGCAAAGGGAGAGGAAGGGAAATTAAATGTTTGCCCATCTTTTCCCATGCTGGGTGACAGAGAACAAAAAAAGCCAGAGAGTTCACAAG
Source organism: Thamnophis elegans (assembly GCF_009769535.1). Taxonomy (NCBI): domain Eukaryota; kingdom Metazoa; phylum Chordata; class Lepidosauria; order Squamata; family Natricidae; genus Thamnophis; species Thamnophis elegans. The sequence continues at coordinate 44,217,992 of NC_045554.1, read as the reverse complement.
AAATCATCCTGGACCCACTGAATAACAGCAGCTACGAGAATGGCCAAATTACTGTCATGACGGAGACTGAAATTAGTTGTGCTTTCTAGCTTAACACATTTAGAAAACGAGGGTTCCATTTCTGTTTTTCTAATCCTTGGAAATCTCGCTACCTTCGGTACAACGTCTTTCCGAATGGGCTGTCCAGGGTGCTGATCGTATTTTCCCCCCCAGCTGCAGTCTCTCACACAAGCCACGAGGATGGTAGTAGCGAAAGCAGGAATTCTAATATCCCTTCTAAATGCCCAAAATACCATGTCCACCAAAAGCCCTCCGCTCATTAGTAGGAGTAATTAACTTTACAACTGTCAACACAGACATCCATGCAAGCTGACAGACAGATTAGTAGCTCTGAGGGTGCTAATAAATCCAGAAATAACAACTTGACACGCAAATGCACAAAAGGATGCAGGTGATAAAAGAAATGTTGACATCAATCTAATTATCTCCGCAACGGCCAATACCAGCGAATCCCTCAGTAGTGGGAGCGTTATTGCATGCAATCAACCGCCGCAGAGCTGGCTCTTAACCGTCGGCGCACAATAGGGTTTTTATAGCCCCTTGTCATATCAGTGGGAGGACAATATCAAAAGGAAATTATGAGTGTCATGACCTCTCTGGGAGTTAAAATAAAATAAAATAATATAGGAAGTCGGGGAGGGAGAACTCCTGGTGATGAATATCAGCTTGGCTGAGGCCTGGCAGATTCTCTCCCTCCCACAGCCGAGGTGCATTTTAAAAAAAAAAAAGCCGGGATGATATATGACATTTCATCAGACACTTTGGGGATGTCACCAAGTGGAAAAATAAAGACCCTGAGCTGAGATGATGGGGGAATTATGCAACTATAATTGCCGATCATAACTGGAGATGAGCCGACAATGGCTGTGTTCTATTGAGACGGCCCTTAAATTTGTCAACGGCGGCCAGCGGCGGCAGAGTGCTGTGGTGCAGCCGAGTCCAAGCCCCCTATTCTGATCATTTTTCACTCCGCTCTGGGAAAATGTGACTTCTTGAAGGTTTCCCACCGCAGTCCGAGGGGCGACAGAAGGCTCTCAATTTGAAGGAAGGAAAGATGTGTAAACGATCACGTTTTTCTTCATTTTTTTTTTTCCTCCCTCTCGTCACGTGGGTGAGAAGATGAAACATCTTTATCATACCTATTGTCAGGCTGGGCTTTTACAAATATGAGTTTATCTTCCTGGCTTGGGTTGAGTTTATAAAAAAAAAAAGAAAGAAAGAGAGAGAGAGAGAGAGAGAGAGAGAGAGAAGAAGAGAAAGGAGAAGGAAGGAAGGAAGAAGGAAGGAAGGAAGGGGTAGGGCAGATGCTATGAAAGAAGATATAAACCACTCTAGTCTCCCTACCGAGGCCTTCCGGGAGGGGAAATCTCAATGGAAATCGTAACGCCGGCAATTCTCATTAAAAGGCAGGGAAAGGCATATGGAGATGTGAAGTTTCAAAAATAAAATAAAATAAAAACTTGGCTTCCCAAGGGAGATAAAGCGAGCTTTTCCCACTTAGGTGGTGGATGTCAGACAATCCGGACGGATGCAAAATACAGAAGAAGAAGAAAATATCTTCTCCTAAAATAAATAGGCCAGAAGGCTTGGTTTTTAACCATTTGGTGATAACCATCAGCAATAATTCCTGGGGCACAGAGGTGAAAAGTCCCATCTGATCCAGAAGAAAAAAGTAATTCACTGTACAAAGGCTGGGTCCCTATGAATTAGTTTGATCAAGCCATTTACCCAGACGGTTAGCTTTTGTTTATCAATTTGACCTTCCATCAAATGTGGGGGGGGGCACACATTCCCCCCCCCCCCCGCAACGGATGCTCACGGACTCCAGGCTCCAGGGATTTCAGCCTCTTTGCTAACCTTAAAGAAGTGTAGTGGGGAGGAAAAACAGAAGGACTGAAAAACTGGGAGGATTTGGCACTGGGGATACATAGATATTCTCGTCCCTTTGGCCTCGCGGTGCATGTATACAAGAAACCTGGTTCTATTGAAAGTGATTTCAATCTTCCTGCTCCTTTGGTTTTAAATATCAAGTGGGAGGGAGGGAGAAAGGGAGATGCCAGAAAGAAGAGAAGGAAGAAAGAAAGGACACTTATGTGTAGCTGTTTTCATAAGTAGATGCACCTCAAAAAAACGGGCTGGAATCCTGAGGTCGGTAATGTTAATCTTTCATTTTTGCATAGAATTTTTTTTTATTTTCCATTTTCATAGCATATATTACATGTATACTATTACATAGTCAATATCATGTTGTATTATTAAGTAATCACATCAATTCATCTTACCATCAACTACCAAAGGAAAAAAAAGAAAAGAAAACCAGTTATTGGCTCTTCTGCTCTCCATACACCATATTTATACCTTATCCCACACTTTCTTCCCCCTCTCTCTTCCCCCTTTCTATCTCTTGTCTTCCCTCCATCAATTTCTACTCTACTTCCCCTTCCTTTCTCCTTCTCCTCTCTCCCCTTACCACTCCTCCTTATACACCTCATCTTCCCCCTTCACCCTCTCTGCTATCCCTCTCTTCCTATCTTTCTTCTCTCCTCTGCTTCCCACTCTTCACATTCTGTCTTCTCTCCATCCTTTTCTACTCTACTTCCCCTTCCTTTCTTCTCCTCTCTCCCCTTACCTCCTCCTTATACACCTCATCTCCCCCTCTCACCCTCTCTGCTATCCCTCTCTTCCTATCTTTCTTCTCTCCTCTGCTTCCCACTCTTCCTCATTCACTTGGTGTATTTCAGCTTCTGAGCAAACTCCATTCTATGTTGATGGTATTTATAATTCCATTTCAATATACATAAAAGAAAAAATAGCAGTATACATGTACAATCATAATACCTTAAAATCCAACACCCCTCCTCCAACTTAGTAAACTCTGTTCCCCCCCTCCCCCCCAGGCTTCCCCCCCTGACTTCCCAATACAGGTATAAATCTTTAACAAAAACAGTTTAAATATACTTAAAGAGAAAGTAGAAAATTAAGGTAATATTAATCTTTCAGTCTACTATAGTTTCCAGGGCTCTCAAAACTGGACTATGCTTAATTTTCAGGAGAACATTTGCTTCCTGTGAGGAATAACCAGCTGTTATTCTCGTTCCTTGGCCTCCTGATTAAAAAAAATGATACCTCTTTTGCTTTACGTACAAGGAGCAAATAAGTTTGGTGTCCAACTCCTACGGAATCGAGACCTTTTCATCTCCGGAGTGCTTAAACTAATAATTAACTCCGAAGTTAACTAAGACAAAAAATAAAGAAGAAGAAATCCCACTGAGGTTAATTTTGTGTTTGGATCTTTCCGCTGAAAGAAGACCCCAAGTCTTCTGCGCCGTTCGAAGTTAATTTGAGATCTATTCGTAATCAAATTTCATCCCGGATTTTCTGGTTAGTCTAACAGAGTTAATTCCCCTTAATGTTAGCGAGGCATGGGAGTGGGCTCCGGCGGGTAAAGCCCAAGCTGGGGATTTACAGCAGCTGTCAGAAACACTCGGAGGGAATCCACATTAGCTGGAATGCAATCAGGCAGAAAACCTATTACATAGCGCTAAATATACTTAATCACATCTATTAGAGACAAAAATGAACTAAGTAATTATGACAATAGCCAACGGTGTGTGGGTGGAGGAGATTAATAACAATAATAATAATAAAAAAACAAGTCTTAGGTGGGACAAAAATAAAATAACCCACTGGATTGCCCATAAAGCAGAATAGATATCAATGAGGCATTTCGGGGACAATTGCTTATTTTAAGTGTGGGTCCCTCTTGCCGTCAATGATGGCAGTTCAAATCCGTACAGGTCTCCGGTGGTGAGCAGGGGGTTGGACTAAATGACCTCCAGGTCCCTTCCAACTCTTTTACTGTTTACTGTTTAAATATACTCCGTCCTCCCCCTTGTAATATAGACAAACTTTCCTCCCCGTGTTCCTTTTAGCTTCCCGATATTTTTTCTTGACGTAATTCTGTTCCACAGGTTTAACTGAGAATATCAGGCCCCCTTCCTCGCTTGCATAATGCCTCATAAAAGAATTTTTTACTCCAGATGTATCTGGCTCAATGAGATGACGAGGGCCTAAATTGTCAATTGTTCAAAACTATATCACAAACTATATCATAAAAACAGACCAAGAAAACTAGAGCAGGCATAAAACACTAAACAGATACAATAAGAATCAAGGGCTTACAACTATTTGTGACCTTTAATCATGAGGAGGAGGAGGAGGAGGAGAAAAAGAGGGAGACGAGGAGGAGGAAGAGGAGGTGGGTGGTGGTGGTGGTGGAGGAGGAGAAGAAGTAGTAGTAGTAGTAGTAGTAGTAGTAGTAGTAGTAGTAGTAGTAGTAGTATATTCTGGAGACAGAAATAGATGGAAGTTTAGATACAACCTAATCCACAAGTGAAAAGACAATATCCCTACTAGCCAATCTGGAGTTAATTGTCTTTATGCTACTGAAAATTAACACTTTAATAATGAGGAGGAGGAGGAGGAGGAGGAGGAGGAGGAGGAGAAAAAGAGAGGAGGGTGAAGAGAAGAATAGTAGTTAGTAGTAAGTAGTACTAGTAGAAGAAGAAGAAGAAGAAAGAAGAAGGAGGAGGGAGGAGGGAGAGGAGGAGGAGGAGGAGGAGGAGAAGGAAAGGAGAAGGAGGAGGATAAGAAAAGAAGACGAATTCTGGAGACAGACAGAAATAGATGGAAGCTTAGATACAACCTAATCCACAAGTGAAAAGACAATATCCCTACTAGCCAATCTGGAGTTAATTGTCTTTATGCTACTGAAAATTAACACTTTAATGAGGAGGAGAGGAGAGGAGGAGGGAGGCGGAGGAGAGAGGAGGAGGAGGAGGAAAAAGAAAGAGAGGTGAAGAAGAAGAGTAGTAGTAGTATAGAAGTATACTAGTATAAGAAGAAGAAAAGAAGGAGGAGGAGGAGGGGAGAGGGAGGAGGAGGAGAGGAGGAGAGGAAAGAAGAGGAAAGAGAAGAAGAAGAATAATTCTGGAGACAGACAGAAATAGATGGAAGCTTAGATAAACCTAATCCACACGTGAAAAGCAATATCCCTACTAGCCAATCTGGACTTAATTGTCTTTACTACTGAAATTACACTGTAATTTACGGATGAACAGGCCCAGGTTTAATATCAGTCTGACAGGCTAAACATTCCAGTGTGACAGCTAGCTGCTTTTGTGTGTGTGTGTGTGCAACCACACGCATCTGCATCACGGCACCATTTCATACAACCCCCGTTTTGGAACTCAGCTCCCCTCCGTTCCACAGGAGGGAGTTCCTTTTTAAAGCTTCTTTAAGCCCAACAGCGTTATTTGCTTTTAAAAGTAAGACGAAAATTGGAGAGGGTGGCAAGAGACTCACAACCAACAGGCTAAATGACACGAAGAGTGAAGCACGCGAAACGTACGTTAATGATCCAATCATCCTTAAACGATAAACTAAAACATACCTCTTTTTTAAAATAAGGAGTAAAGAGACAATTAGGGGGCAATCTGGCTTTTAGCTTTTTTTTCCTCCTCCCCTCGCTCTTTGTTTTTTCAAACGAAATTTCTCAGGCTCTGGATCTTATTTTTTATAGTTGACAGCGGTCTTATTTCAGCCAGTTAGTGGCATCTGGATGCTAGGAAAACAGACCAACGGGTTTGGATGGCACATAAGCACACACACACTGCACGCACAGGCACACACAAGGCAAACAATTGCCATGCACTTTAATTAATTGTGGAGAGATTACATGGTCTTCCAACCGTATAGTCTGTCATCAGCAGGCATTACAGATTTATATTAGATGTTTCTTCTCTGGTGTCAGAATATTAAAATGGGGATGGAAAAGACGCCAGCTAGTAATATTTTACATCAGTGGCAATTCTGAGCAGGAGAGGAAGGGAGGGGGGGAGAGAAAGAGAGGAGGGAGGAGGGAGGGAGGGAGGGAGGGAGGAGGAAGGAGAGAGAGAGGGGGGGGGGAGAGATTTACCACTGCCAAACAATTTAAAAGAAGATGTCAATTTTGGTAGCCTGACTGTGTGAGGAATAAAAAATTAGGCTGGCAAAGCAAGCCAAAATTTTAACCACCTTGAATAATGAGAGGCTCATGTTTAATCTATCAGACCTACCATTGGAATGACATGTCAGAGTTATTAACGAAAGAGCCACCAAAATACAATGGTTAACATATGTTTGCCTTTTCTTTTCATGAAAGGGACTTCTGTGCAAGTCAGCACACACACACACCACACCAGAGCACTTTTTTTAAATGCCCTGGAACACAGAAATTTCAAATAGACCCCAACGCAGCAACCCTGGTACGCTGCTAATTGGATTCGCAGAGTCTCGAATGAAGCTAAACTTGAAATAATCAAACTTCCCCTTTTTCCACTGTGGATGGATGGATGGACAGAAAGGCAGGCAGACAGACACTGTGGGTGGGTGGGTGGGTGGACAAAGATACTGTGGATGGATGACAAAAAAGACCTGTGGGTGGTGGGTGGACAGAAAGACAGACAATGTGGGTTGATGGGTAGGTGATGTGACAGAAAGGCAACAGACATGTGGATGGATGGATGGATGGATGATGGATGGATGGACGGACAGAATAACTGTGGATGGATGGACAGAAAGACAGACATTCTGTATGGATGATGGATGGATGGATGGATAGGTGGGTGGATAGAAAGGCAAACAGACACTGTGGATGGATGGATGGATGGATGGACAGAAATATACTGTGGATGGATGGATGGTGATGGATGATGCATGGACAAAAACAACATTCTGGATGGAAGGATGGATGGATGGATAGGTGGGCTGATAGAAAGGCAAACAGACACTGTGGATGATGGATGGATGGACAGAAGATACTGTGGATGGATGGTGGTGGATGGATGGATGACAGAAGACAGGCATTCTGGATGGATGGATGGTTGGATGGACAGAAAGATACTATGGATAGAGATGGATGGGTGGGTGGTGAATGGATGGACAGACAAAAGACAGACATTGTGGGTGGGTAGGTGGATGGATGGATAGACAAAAGACCCTGTGGATGGACGGACGGACGGACAGAAAGATACTGTGGATGGATGGTGGGGTGAGTGATGGATGGATGGGGTAGGAAATGTCAACCTCATCCATTTCCTTCATCCATTATAAAGACCTATGTCCAACACTATTGCTTTTTCTTCTCTTTTTTCTGAATGAAAATATAACAAAAAAAAAAACCCAAAACAATTAAAAAGTACAAGTCAGGAAAACCAAACTAAAATGAAAGTGCGCCAAGGCAGTTGATTTGGGTAGCCACAGCCCCAAGCTTCCTTCTCTCCCCCCTTTCCCCACTTCTTATTTTATTGATAATTTTTTTGGACTCCTTGTCTTGTTACAGCGACGTTTGCACTATACAGTTAAGGGACGGTTCGCCTTCTCCTACTCTGAGCGCTTAAACTCTTGCTCAACGCTTGACGTTCCCTTCTTAAATGTCTCCAGAGTTGCGTCATGCATTATACATTAGCCCGTGGCATTGCGAATGACCTGAAAACTCAGCTCCCCTGACTACATCTGGGAAAGGAGGCCTGGTATCCGATTACCTTGTCCCTTCTTCTCCAACAATGCAGTGACAAGGAGGCGGCGAGACGTGTTCCTGGAAACTTGACGGGAGCGATTGATTCTGCCCGGCTTTGATGCTTCGCTTTGATCAAAAATAAAAAAGGGAGGTATCATATTCGTCGGGGCCACAAAACGCTTCAGTCTCCTCATCCTACCGTTGGGACAATCGCAGCTTCTCTCCTGGAGAACGTATCCCTCCCTTGTTACTTTCAAGTTCACATGCCGAGAAGTGACAAAAACAATGCGGCCTCTGTGAATGCTCCGTTTTGTACCGAGGGGACGGATGTGTCACGGTTCAAACCGCCTTCCAATTAGTTCTCTTCTTATCGTTGAGTTGGAACCAGAGTGAGATGAGAAAATTCCAGCTGGACGTCATTTCGGTCCACCTCTAGTAAATGGACATGGCCGGAGTGGCTTCTAAGACTCCTTCTGGGTCAAGTCACAACTCTCTTTTCCTCCTGGACAGAATGCTTTGGAGAAAAGTGCTAAGATCTATCTATCTATCTATCTATCTATCTATCTATCTATCTATCTCTATCTATCTATCTATCTTCTCAAACTTTTCTTCTCCTCTGGTTTTCTTTCTCAATTCTTCAGAAGCTCTTTCTGATGCGCGTTTCTCATCACTTTGCCTTCTCCAAGGCAGAGAAAATTCTCTGGGAAGAGAATGGTTTGCACTTACTACATCTATTTGGGACTTATCAACGTAGGAGAAACCATGGAAGCTACAGCCCACCGGAAAAGAATTGTCCAATAAATGACAAGACAACAGACCTTAGCGAACTTGTAATACAAAATATAATACAAAAACTTACAATATAAAAACCATCCAATCCTCTAAAGCAGGGATCTTCCAAACTTGGCAACTTTAAGACTTGTGGACTTCAACACCCAGAATTCACCAGATGACTGGCTGGGGAATTCTGGGAGTTGAAGTCCACAAGTAAATAAGGGTTCTACATTTAGGCAAGAAAAACAAAATTCACTGATACAGTATAGGTGGTATCTTGCTCAATAGTAGTTAACTGTGAGAGGGATCTTGGAGTCCTGGTGAACAACCATTGAAATAGGAGCCAGCCGTGGGCAGCAGCTGCCAAAAGCCAACACAGTTCTAGGCTGCATCAACAGAAGGATAGAATCAAGATTACGTGAAATGTTAATACCACTTTATAATGCCTTGGTAAGACCACACTTGGAATACTGCATCCAGTTTTGGTCTATACAATGTAAAAAAGATCTTGAGCTCTGGAAAGAGTGCAGAGAAGAGCAACAAAGATGATCAGGGGACTGGAGAATAAACATATGAAGAACGGTTGCAGGAACTGGGTATGTCTAGTTTGATGAAAAGAAGGATTAGGGGACATGATAGCAGTCTTCCGATATCTCAGGGGTTGCCACAAAGAAGAGGGAGTCAAGCTATTCTGCAAAGCACTTAGGGTAGAACAAGAAGCAATGGGTGAAAACTAATCAAGGAGAGAAACAATCTAGAAGTAAGGAGAAATGTCCTGACAGTTAGAACAATTAATCAATGGAACCACTTGCCTCCAGAAGTTGTGAATGCCCCAACACTGGAAGTCTTTAAGAAGATGTTGGATAACCATGAGCCAAGGTGGCGCAGTGGTTAAATGCAGCACTGCAGGCTACTGCTAGATCAGCAGTTCAGCGGTTCAAATCTCACCGGCTCAGGTTGACTCAGCCTTCCATCCTTCCGAGGTGGGTAAAATGAGGACCCAGATTGTTGGGGGCAATATGCTGACTCTCTGTAAACCGCTTAGAGAGGGCTGAAAGCCCTATGAAGCGGTATATAAGTCTACTGCTATTGCTATTGCTATTTGTCTAAAGTGGTGTGGGTTTCCTGCCTAAGCAAGGGGTTGGACTAGAAGACCTCCAAGGTCCCTTCCAACTCTGTTATTCTATTCTATTCTATTCTATGTCTTAAAGTTGCCAAGTTTGCAAGATCCCTGCTCTAGAACTACCCATAACCAAGACCTTCTCATGCGTTGTGTCAATATTGTTATCACAACGGAAGTCTTTCTTTTTGCCCAGGAGAAATTACATGGCAGGCTTTGGCACCACATTACCATATGCACCTCAAAGGACACATGGTGCCCAAAATGGATGATTGTTTATGTTTTTCAATGCCAAAGCCTTGATTAAAATTCAGTTAAGGTCCACATTAGATTCCTGCAATGAATACATTAATTATTGCCACTGATTAAAGAACCCATATTTTCAACCTTTACATTTTAATACCGGGAACACAGAAGAGCTCGATGCTAAACAGTTTTTAAATTCAAATTAAAATAATAATAATCTTGAGATTAATAATAACCTTATTATATCTATTATTATATAATAAAAACTGTTTTTTTAAAAAATTATATTATGAATCCTTTTACTTGCATTGTGGGAACACTGTCCAGCAGAAGAGAGAATGTAGACTATTAATAAGTATGTCAATTAAAGATAACACTTGTTAAAGGTTATCCCAAAGCTGGTAATACACAAAGCTTTGTTTGAGAAGAAATTGGAGCAAATTAGCCTATTAACAGCTGTGGTTTCTTCAGTTCCTAGTCATGTTTCTATTTTATCTCTGTCCCACTCTAGTGGCTGTACAAAACACTTCAAATGCCACCAGAAATTGGAACAAGGGATCAGTTAGCAGCCTATCTTTTGCAAGGTTTATGTGCAGCAATTGAACCGAACAAAATATATATAAAGCAACAAAATTGAAGTGCTTTCTTTCTCCAAAGGAGGGATAACACAAACAAGATTTTCCAAATCTAAGAAATATCTCTACACAAACACACACACAGAGGAAACTAAAGAGTTTACAGCAGGGATAGGATTAATTCTTCTTTAAAGGATTATCTGCTAGTTTATTCGGGGCCCAGGGCCCACCAATGTGTTTGAAAACCGCAAAGAAGGTAATACAGATTAATTATTCCTTAATAGGGGAAACATTTGAATGTGCTTACTTAAAAAAAATTAGAACAGGTAAAGGTAAAGGTTCCCTCGCACATATGTGTTAGCCGTTCCCGACTCTAGGGGGCGGTGGTCATCTCCATTTCAAAGCCGAAGAGCCAGTGCTGTCTGAAGACATCTCCAAAGAAAGGCTGAAATCTTCAGGTCACGGATTGAATTTCCTGGTCAATGGAGATTTGAATCCAAGCTTTGGAACATAACCCTCTTACATATTTTTCTCCGTACTGTGTGGGCCTAAAAATCCATAAGGTAAATGTAAAGGTTCCCCTCGCACATATGTGCTAGCCGTTCCCGACTCTAGGGGCGGTGCTCTCTCCATTTCAAAGCCGAAGAGCCAGTGCTGTCTGAAGACATCTCCATGATCATGTGGCCGGCATGACTCAACGCCAAAGGCGCATGAAAGGCTGTGACCTTCCCGCCAAAGGTGGTTCCTATTTTTCTACTTGCATTTTTTACATGCTTTTGAAACTGCTCGGTGGGCAGAAGCTGGGACAAGTAATGGAGCTCACTCCATTACGCGGCGCTAGGGATTCAACTGCCAACCTTTCTGATTGACAAGCTCAGCGTTAGCCACTGAGCCACCGCATCCCTCTAGAACACTTGTTAGAGAAGATCTAAGATTTACCCAGCAGACTTTTCTGCAAAAAATCCCCAACGTCCAATTCTATGTCCATGGAGATCCTCAATCATGCAGGAAATGGTTGTCCCAAAATTGCTTTTCCAAAAAGGTTCTGGACTTTCTTGTTTTTTTTCCCTTAAAAATTTCATTTCTCACCCAAGAACCTTCTTCAGTTTTCTAAGTAAAGGGTGGGTCATTGGTTAGAACTGAAGAGCTTCTTACATTTTATGAAACTTCTTATGTGTTACATGACAGCAAATGCCAACCCGTCTTAAATCTAAGATTACAAGACAACCATCCGCCCCGTTGTACTGTATGGCACTGAATGCTGGGCAGCAACTGAAAGCTCTCTCCATGCCATGGAAATAAGAACGGTCTGTTGGAAATCAGGAATCCCTTTTTGACCACATCAGAAATGACAACATTTGGTGTGGCACCAATTATTGAGAAAATGAGGGAAGGCTGACTCACTGGTATGGATATGTCCAAAGAGCAGCACTTTCCACCGTGGCCAAGACTGCCCCCCAACTAGAAGTCAATGGTTGGAGACCTCGTGGGCATCCAAACAGAGATGGCGACGCCATCAACAAAGATATGTAAGCCATGGGCCTTTGCCCTGGAGATGCAGAAGACTGTGCAAAGTAGCATTCAATGATCCAAAAAGCGGGAGGAGAAGGAGGAGGAGGAGGAGGAGGAGGAGAAGGAGGGAGGAGGAGGAGGAGGAGGAGGAGGAGAAGAGAAAGAAGAAGAAGAAGAAGAAGAAGAAGAAGAAGAAGAAGAAGAAGAAGAAGAAGAGAAGAAGAAGAAGAAGAAGAATAATATTCAGGAGACAGAAATAGAATTAAGAACAACTTCTTCTTCACCTTGGTTTTTTCCTTGAAAACATTTCAAGAAGAAGAGGAGGAGGAGGAGGAGGAGGAAGAAGGAGGAGGAGGAGGAGGAGGAGGAGGAGGAAGAAGAAGGAGGAGGAGGAGGAGGAGGAGGAGGAGGAGAAGTAGTAGAAGAAGAAGTAGAAGAAGAAGTAGAAGAAATATTCAGGAGACAGAAATAGAATTAAGAACAACTTCTTCTTCTTCACCTTGGTTTTTTCCTTGAAAACATTTCAAGAAGAAGAGGAGGAGGAGGAGGAGGAGGAGGAGGGGAGGAGGAGGAGAGAAGAAGAAGAAGAAGAAGAGAGAAGAAGAAGAAGAAGAAGAAGAAGAAGAGAAGAAGAAGAAGAAATATTCAGGAGACAGAAATAGAATTAAGAACAACTACTTCTTCTTCTTCCTCCTCCTCCCCTTCTTCTTGAAATGTTTTCAAGGAAAAAACCAAGGTGAACCTTCTCAAGTCTCTATTCTACAAACCCATGAGCTCTGTCCCTAAAGAGACATCTATCATAGGTTGGTAGCCACTTCTGACCAAGTTCCCTCAGCACTAAGGCCCAGTTTGTTCATGGGGGTGTGATCCATGCAAACACCGTCCAAAATTAAACACAGTGGACCACTGAGCAAATATGAATTTTCTTCTCCTCCACCCTGCAAACATCTTCCTGAGAAGGCTTGGTGGAGTTCTCTCCCAATTTATTTTCTTTTTTTTTTTAATGTATATCTCATACACCATAATATATCATCACCAAATTTTTGAACAAGGTGTTCACTTGTGCAATTTCCCTTAAATAACAAAGCCAGATGTAACCTGTTGACAAAGCTAAGATCTGATTTGTAGTCTAGGCAGGTGAGACGTTTTCTAAGCTGGAAAGGTTTAGGAGTGGACGGGGGAGGCAACCACTGGGTTAGAAAGGAGATGCTTAATATATTGTTAAATGTTAACTAATTACACAACCAGTCGTGTCCCATGTCACAAAAATGGTTCTCTCCCTTGTCGTTTTTTCAGGGGTAATTTACAGCACTGCTCCGAGCAGTTTCTGTTGAAGCTGAAAGCATAAAATGAAAGCTTTCATTGTCTATTGACATATTTTTCTTGTTAAGCAACATTTAAAGTATCGAGACAAGATGCTGTAATCATGGGTCTGTCTACAACTGTGAGCTCAGCCTGTTGGAGGAAACTGCCCGAGGGTAAGGGATAAAAAAAACAAGACATGGACAAAGCGATACAATTATTTTTATCTAATCGTAATTGCTCATTGGGGTCCTCATCAAAATAAAACCCAGCATCTGTCTAGCCTGCTTAACGGAGTGACCAAAACGTATCCTCCCCAGATAAGCAGGGATTAACACCAGACAAATAATCAAGCAGAAAGCAATACCCCAATCAAAGAATTAACAGAGAGAAAATCATATCCCCCTCAACACTGGCAGGGCAAGCTATTGTATATAAACAGGGAACAAACCCTACACTCTCTAGCACTGATAATGTTACCTAGTCTGGTAAGGAAATGTCTTCAAGTGAACAATCAAGACACACCAAGGCTCCAGTGTTCCATCCTGAACTATGAATACTATCTTTTCTTTCTTAAACCATTTTTCTACACTCCCCCATGTTCTTTCCTAGCACAATTCCCACATCAGGTATACAAGACACTGCAGGAATAATTAAACAGAAAAGGGAAATCAATTTAACCAATTTCTGAATGGAAAGATAGCTGTTATCTCGGTGGCACAGTGGTTAGATTGCAGCACTGCAGGCTACTTCTGCTGACTGCCTGCAATTTGGCAGTTCAATTCCCAATAGGCTCAAGGTTGATTCAGCCTTCCATCCTTCCGAGGTGGGCAAAACGAGGAGCCAAATTGTTGGGGGCAAGAGGTTGAACTCTGTAAACCGCTTAGAGAGCGCTGTAAAGCACTGTAAAGTGGTATATAAGTCTAAATGCTATTGCTATTCCATCTATCCAAAGTTCAAAAGCGGTAATGTCCCTCAAGCAGCATATAAATGTAATAAATCAGTAGTTAAATAAATAAATAATAAATAAAACATATCAGTAATTTTTGGACCTATTTAATTTCAGCGACACCTCAAATAAGTAGCACTGATATTTCACACACGACAGAAGCAAGAAAGCGAGCAGAAAAACGTTTGTTGGGTTCACTGACAAATGCGCAGTTGGACAAAAGCGCGTCGACGAAACCGCAGGAAAAAAAACGCAAGTTGAAATTGTGCCGACGATGAGCGCAGAATTGCGCCGACAACAGCGCACCGACAGAAGCGCGCTCTAAACCTAACCCTAAAGGTAACCCTAACCCTAACCCTGAACCTAACCCTAACTTTTACCTTAAACCGTAATCGCGCTTCTGTTGCCGCTCTTTGTCAGCGTGCCTTTGTGGGTGCACTGTCGCCATCACAGGTTTTAATCGCCGCGTGTTTGGTCGGTGCGCTGTTATCGGGCGTTCATTTGTCGGGTCCACGCGTTTCGTTTATAAATAATTAAAAGCCCTTGCAGTTGGATCCAAGATGTAAAAGATGACCAGGCTGAACGAGGGGTCAAGCACATCATCAGTCTCAAGTCCCTTGGTGCCCACAAAGATCTAGTCCAGCCCACCTGGAACTCTACCGCCAACTCCTTTGACCGTTAGTGAGCAGATTCTTGTAGAGAGCCTTTTGCATACAATAACGTATAGATTCCTTCAAACTGACTGGACTGTCTGATTTCCCGCTTCTGACCCCACCAGTCAAACAAAGGCCTTCTTTTCGATTTGGAAAACAGGGACGCTAACTTCCTTGAGAAGCAAATTGTACACTTTGGATTAAGTAGAGATAATGTAGAGTACAAGGGCATGCATTTGTTGTCATTCCAAGCCAGTTTCTCCAAAGCTGGGAACAATTAGTATGCTTCTCTATGGTGGCGGTGCATTTGGAACTTCCTGAAAAGACCGTATGTGGGCTCCCTTGTACACTGCAGAAACCTAACCGGTGAATTAGTTTTCATACAAATTGCTTTGTTCCCCTCGAAGATTGATTTTGAGCGCTGTGTACTTGTAAGCTGGAAAACTTACCACTACAAATATTCAACTGCAATTATTCTGGCTGTTAATAGCACCAGATAACCTGTCACTTTCTACCCAGTCTATAATTTATCATTCGCTTATGCTTTTCTTGCTTCCATCCCCGTCCCCCTCCCTCCCTCCTTCCTCCCTTCCTCTCTCCATGAACTCTTGCGTGGTATTTTCCAAATGTATAATCTTGTTGTATTATTTCTCCAATGGCCCAACAAAATGAACGCAAGTGCTGACTAGAACAAACTAAAAAGCAGGGCTATTGAAAAGACGTCAGTGGAGTAGTAATGAACACTCTGGCTTGACTTTCACCTCGGCGGGAGCTAACAGCTTTAATTTATGAATACAGCAAAGGAGAGGCAACCCCTCCAGTTTTGTTTTGTTTTTATTATACCCTCAGCGCTGTTTCAAATAAAGTAATTAAAAGGTCAAGAGACTGGGGCTGGGAATCAGATCTGAATGCAACCCTGGTTTTTACAAAATTAAAAGTAAGCTTTAAAATATATATAGACAGAGACAGACAAACAGACAGAAACTCGAGTTTCCTTCCCTCCCCTCCCCCCCCCCCCCAATTGTTCTTCACAGAAAGCACCGCAGAGGGCACAAATTAGAGAATTGTTTGGACAACGGATTTAGCAGAATAAACCTGGCCTCTAATTTAACTGCCACGGGAATCATTGATCGGATAGAAGGCCCTCCAATGGAGATTTTCCTAGCTGATTCTCCCCCTGCGTTCCTTTTTAATTTCTGACGTTATCTCCTTCCACAGGCCTCTCCTCTTCCAACCTGCTGCAAGAATTAGAGGAAGGGGAGAGATGCAATCCCCTTTTGGTAGGAATTGAGGAGGTGGGGGGGGAGAGAGAGAAGAACTTTACTAGAAATGAAGTTAAATTCACCCCGCAACGAGCATTTCTGGTTAAAGAGAATCAATCTTCTATCTCCATCCATCTCTAAGGCGCTGGAGTAGGAGTAGGGAGATGGATTTTAGTCCTGCTTAAGCCAATATTGGATTTGTTCTTCTCTCTCATCCTAATGTGGTTAGTTTAAAGCTCTTTTGCATTAGACGAGCATGGTGGATTTGGTTGGATGGATGGGAAGAGACAGAAAGAGAAATAGAAAGGAGAGAGAGAGTAAGAGGGGGAGAGGAGAGAGAAAGAGGGAGAGAGAAAGAGAGATGGAGGGAGGGGGAAAGAGAGAGAGAGAAAAAGAGAAAGAAATAGAGACAAAGAAAGAAAGAGTGGGAGGGAGGAAGAGGGGGATGAGAAAAAGAGAAAGAAATAGAGGAGAAAGAAAGAAAGAAAGGGAGGGAGGGAGGAAGAGGGGGAGAGGGGAGAAAGAGAGAAGAGAAAGTGCTGAGGAATTCTGCAAGTTGAAGTCCACACATTTTAAAATTGCCAAGGTTGAAAAACACTGCTTTAGATCAACTTATCTCAAGCGTAATTTTGCTCATATATACCTATTAACCATATTGCAATTTCTCCATGGTGATGACTTGCATGACTGTATATAGCATTTAAGAATATCTGACCTATACATATTTTGTATTGTTTTTCATGCCCAAAATACTTCTGAAATAAGGTGCTTTTTCATTTCCTAAAAAGAGCAATGACCTGGATGAATGAGAATCTTTGCAGACTTTTCCAAAATAAATGTTCTTTCCCTCGTTCAACTCCACTCGTACAGTAGTGCAGAGTATTATTTACCATGTCATATAACTGCTTTTAGCAAAATCTACATTGGTTTTTAAAATGCTCTGTGTATTATTTTTTTAAATCTACATAGAATCTCAATTTCTTTGCAAAAATTACTTTTCTGCACTACTTTTCCTTTAAAAAGGAGTTAAACCAAGTTCTGGGGGAACATTTCTTTGAACAAATAATTGAATTTGTTTTCAAACTCAATTTGTTTCCAGAAACTTTAATTACCTAAGATAAATAATTTGCCATCCAGACTAAAACCCACTTCATCTTTCTATAATTTCCACATCCAAACTTCCACCCTTTTGCAGACTTCAACCGAGGGTTTGAAGATGGGTATCTGATGCTAAAACTTAGCCAAAGCTTTCATCAGATTTTTTTTTTGAAAACCTCAGTTAGAATTCCGTTTCTGAGAATAAATGGATATGGATCAGAAAGATTTTTCTACCAGCTAGCCTTCCTTTCTGGATGCAGTTCACAAGTTTTCCCTTTAATCATATTTTTGTTGATTATTTATTAGTTTCTGAGGGAAAATCAAAGATGGACAACTTAAAATATGTCTTCCATAAAATATTTCCTGAATCACAAGCTGCAGTAAAGAATTTATAGGAAGTGTCTTTCATGTGTCGATATGACCTGATTGAAGAATAAAATATATGTCTTTGGCATGCAGGCAAGATGCAAATGACGAAGGGACCCCAAATGGAACGCTAGATCATAAATATCTGACGGCAACAGTTGTTAGCCAAATGCTACCTGATGATAAATCGGATGGGGCTTGCTCAAACATCTTATTGGAAAGAACCGGAGAGAACTGGAACATGAAGTGAGGGTGCTAATTGAAAACCCAACTCCAAGTCCACAAAATAGTCCTGGAAAACAGAAATGGACTCCTGTGTTCCATATCCATGATTGGGAATATGACTTGTCAGAAGAAAAGAAAAAACAAAACAAAACTGCATGGCATGTTTCAAGAATGCAGAAATCGGAAGTCAGGTAGGAAGCAATAGCAATAGCAATAGCAGTAGACTTATACCGCTTCATAGGCCTTTCAGGCCTCTCTAAGCGTTTACAGAGAGTCAGCATATTGCCCCCAACAATCTGGGTCCTCATTTTACCCACCTCGGAAGGATGGAAGGCTGAGTCAACCCTGAGCCGTGGAGATTTGAACCGCTGACCTGCTGATCTAGCAGTAGCCTGCAGTGCTGCATTTAACCACTGCGCCACCTTGGCTCTTAGGACATGTTGCTGTTAGTTGCACAGTGGTGTCCGATCCATCGCGACCCCATGGACAACGTTCCTCCAGGACTTCCTGTCTTCTACCATCCTCTGGAATCCATTTACCTCACGCCGACTGCTTCAGTGACTCCATCCAGCCACCTCCTTCTCTGTCGTCCCCTTCTTCTTTCACCCTCCGTCTTTCCCAGCATGAGGCTCTTCTCCAGGGAGTCCTTCCTTCTCATTAGGTGGCCAAAGTCTTTGAGTTTCCTCTTCAGGATCTGGCCTTCTAAAGAGCAGTCAGGGTTGATCTCCTCTAAGACTGACCGGTTTGATCGCCTTGAAGTCCAAGGGACTCGTAGAGTTTTCCTCCAGCACCAGAGTTCAAGGGAGTCCTTCTCGTTAGGTGGCCAAAGTGTTTGTATGTTCAAAGTGATAACATCACTCAAAATAGCAACTTTTGTCTTCTCCAGCACCAGAGTTCAAAGGCCTGTATTCTTTGGTGCTCAACCTTCCTTATGGTACAACTTTCACGGTCATACACTGCAACTAGAAAAACCATAGCCATAGGTGGCTATGAAGGAAATAGGTGTGTCTAATGATAAAACCAGATATTAATCTTGTAGGAGATCTTGCCAAATCACTGGGAATCTCATCTCCTTCCCACCAAACACATTGGACACACACACTTAGATAGATAGATAGATAGATAGATAGATAGATAGATAGATAGATAGATAGATAGATGCAAGGATAGATTCTGTCTGCGCCTTATCCCATTTAACTGCATCTTCCATGCAAATGGCAGCATCCATTGATGATGTTACATTACACCCTACGTGGGAACTCTCCTTCATTAAGAATAATTGTTTAAACATCCTTGGACCAGAAAATTGATGTGTTGGTGTGCTGCTTTTGTGACATGCATGGGGAAAGACGTCTCTTATTCTTCAGAATCGGGAAAGAATGAGAGCCTTTCTTGACAGATCAAACTAGAAATACACCATTTTTTACACCCTGTGATATTCGTGAAAAATCTGGTGTTTTTAATGAAAAATTTGATTTTTTTTTTCCCTTTTATAGTCGGGATCAGGAGGTGAACGGAAATCCAGACACAAACAACACACACACACACACATTCTAATTATGTGATTACATACATTCATCTCACTTTTGTCATTACATGTAATACTCTTCCCCGACTAAGACAACCACAGCAATGCATACAAAATTATACAACAACACTTTAATTAGAAGTCTATTAAATATAGCAGACACACCCATTAAAAGAGACACTCCTCGGACCCGGAAGGAGAGGAAATGGATGAATTCTATATAACTTGATGGGGTAATGTCATGTTATGGTTCTCTCTGCAGACAGTGTTATTATCTCACGTTTGCTGATTGTTTTTTTAAGGGATAAAAGGTAAAGGTTCCCCTCGCACATATGTGCTAGTCATTCCCTACTCTAGGGAATGATGCTCAACTCCGTTTCAAAGCCGAAGAGCCAGCGCTGTCCGAAGACGTCTCCTTGGTCAGGTGACCGGCATGATTAAACGCCGAAGGCGCACGGAACGCTGGCGCCTTCCCACCAAAGTTGGTTTTCTATTTTTCCTACTTGCATTTTTATGTGCTTTCGAACTGCTAGGTTGGCAGAAGCTGGGACAAATCACGGGAGCTCACTCCGTTAGGGATTCGAACCGCCGAACTGCCGACCTTTCTGATCGACAAGCTCACCACCTTGGCCACTGAGCCATTTTTAAAATGACAAACATTTGTTACAGGTTAGATTTATTTTTTAGGTGAAGCTCCATGTTTCCTCCAAGGGATTCAAGGCAACATGATTGTTGTTTTTATCACTTTCTTCTCTCCATTTTATCTTCCCACGAACAAAAAGAATAGGGGATTCAAGACAGATTTAAATCAGAAGAACGCTTGTTCAGAAGTTGAGCTTACTACCTAAAGAGGAATGGCGATTGGATAATATATACTACAACTGATAATAATAAAGAAGAGCAACAAGGATGATTAGGGCACTGGAGGCTAAAACATATGAACAACGGTTGTGCTGTAACTAAGTATGTCTAGTTTAATGAAAAGAAGGACCAGGGGAGACATGATAGCAGTCGATCATGAGAGCCGAGGTGGCGCAGTGGTTAAATGCAGCACTGCAGGCTACTTCAGCTGACTGCAGTTCTGCAGTTCGGCTGTTCAAATCTCACCGGCTCAGGGTTGACTCAGCCTTCCATCCTTCCGAGGTGGGTAAAATGAGGGACCCGGATTGTTGTTGGGGGCAATATGCTGACTCTGTAAACCGCTTAGAGAGGGCTGAAAGCCTATGAAGCGGTATATAAGTCTAACTGCTATTGCTATTGCTATTTGCTTCCAATATCTCAGGGGCTGCCCCAAAGAAGAGGGAGTCAAGCTATTCTCCAAAGCACCTGAGGGCAGGACAAGAAGCAATGAGTGGAAACTAATGAAGGAAAGAAGCAACCTAGAACTAAGGAGAAATTCCCTGACAGTGAGAACAATTAACCAGAGGAACAACTTGCCTCCAGAAGTTGTGAGTGCTCCAACACTGGAAGTTTTAAAGAAGAAATTTGCCTGAAATGGTTAGGGTTTCCTGCCTGAGCAGGGGGTTGGACTAGAAGACCTCCAAGGTGCCTTCCAACTCTGCTATTTTCTGTTCTGTTGTGTTCTCTTCTCTTCTCCTCTATTCTTGTTTAAAATTATTTAAGATTTATGTAAGTGGATTGGCAAATATCTGGATTGCAATAAAGTGACTGAGGGTGACGATGACATCATCAGTATGAGAGTCCCTCCAAAGTCACTTTTTTCAAGAATGGCTGCTAAATGAATGTCTATAAGTCGAGGACCACCTGTAACAATTCAATGCACGGGCAAGAAATGTATCTGGGCAAGATTTGGGTCTGTTTCTTCCTAAAACCCCGAACCAAATTCAATAGCTTACCTAAGCTCCATGCTTCTCCCACCACTCTCTCTGCCGCCTTTCAAAACCTGATGTAGGTTACCTTCTGACCCCCTCGTCCCACAGCAACACACACTCCGAACCAAAGATAAGTTACGGCATTTAATTAACCGACAGACAGGTCCTTGGCAGCAAACCCACACAGAAAAGCTGGCAGCAATTCAGCACAGATACGGCTTGCCAGCAATCCAGCCTGCCAAGCTCACAATAATGTTCTCCAACATTAGTTCCTGTGTTGACTTCTGCAAAAGGGGTGTGTCCACAAGCAGTCCTTTTATAGTCTTGACCACCAGCTGAATGCAATTATCTCCTGTACTTGCGCAACTGTTCCTTATGCCTATTAGCTCTTTGGTGCCGGGCATCCAGGAAAACTCACTGCTGACGTCCAGATCACTCTCCCTTGTCTCCTCCCACTGGTCCAAGGCTCAGGTGCCTCCTGGTGGCCAACCAGCCTCTCTGCGCCCTGCTCAGAGGCGGAACCCTGTCCAGGGTCCTCCACATCCTCCAGAGCCGACTCATAGGGCCCCTCGCTGTCGGAGTCTGGTGGCAGCTCCAATGGCTCCTGCTGGGCCACAACAGTTACCCTACAGAGGTTATGCAATGTGCAGGCAAACAAATGAGCCGATAAATATTGAGAGTCATTAAAAAAAAAACTATAAAATAATGATAAGAACTGAGACCTAGTTTGGTTAAGTCTCCTGGCTAGAAACTAGGAGTTGGTGAGTTCTAGCCTCACCTTAGACATGAAGTCATGGTTGGGTAACTTTGGGCCAATCACCATGATGGTGAGTTCCGATCCCGCCTTAGCCATGAAACCTGCCTGGGGGACTTCAGACCAATCACCAGGAGACAGTGAGTTCTAGTCCTGCTTTAGCCATGAAACCTGCCTGGGGGACTTCGGACCAATCACCAGGAGACAGTGAGTTCTGGTCCCGCCTTAGCCATGAAACCTGCTTGGGGGACTTCGGACCAATCACCAGGAGACAGTGAGTTCTGGTCCCGCCTTAGCCATGAAACCTGCTTGGGGGACTTCGGACCAATCACCAGGAGATAGTGAGTTCTGGTCCCGCCTTAGCCATGAAACCTGCCTGGGGGACTTCGGACCAATCACCAGGAGACAGTGAGTTCTGGTCCTGCCTTAGCTATGAAAGCTGCCTGGGGGTTTTTGGCAAATCTCTCTCTCTCTCTCTCTCTCTCTCTCTCTCTCTCTCTCTCTCTCTCTCTCTCTGTATGTTGCTTATTACTTTTATTATATGTGTCTATGTCATTGTTTGTACTTCCCCTCCCTGATTTTATGTGAGCGCCCTGAGTCCCCTCAGGGAAAAGGGCGGCCTACAAATGTTAATAAAATCAAAATAAAAATCAAATCTCTCTCTCTCTCTCTCCCTCCCCTCCCTCCCTCCCCTCTCTCTTTCTGTAAAAACATGAGGGCAGCATGCAAATAACATAATTTTTAAAAAAGTAGCTGGACTATCACTTAAGTGGGGGGGAAGTTTGCTATTCTTTAACCCCATCCCCTGCGATGAGAAGCAGATGCACCCAAGCTTTTGTTTAATTTTATTGGAAAAAACCAGCTAAATATAGGGCCCACAGCTCTGTTAGCGAAAGTATTTCAAACAGGCGCAGCTTTTCCCAGCCATTTTTCTTGACAAGAGGCAAAAGCAAAGTATGCAAGCAACATTTTTTTTTTTTGTAAATGTGGTGGGAAAATAGGTACAGTGCCTTTGTGAAAAGTTGTTCAGCCTATTCGTCCTTGTTTTTTATTATCCTGTACCGTCTGCCAGATGGTAATAGTTTAAAAAAAAAGAATGCCTAGGATGAGATGAATCTTTAAGGATGTTTTGAACTTTCTTTTGTTGTTGTTGTTGAAAAGTTTTAATAAAATTTTACACATATTTCCCCTTCCCCTTCCCTCCCTCCACCCCCCCTACCCCCCCTCCAACCCTCCCTCCCCCCGACTTCCCAGGCCAAAATACAGGGTATAAACATTTAACAATCATCACTAACATAAGCTAACTAACTATAGCATCCTCCCTCCTCTTGTACTTTAACTCCCCTTTTATTAAGCTAAATTTAGATAAGTTATAACGTTCCTTGTTCATTCATAAGCTAACTGAAATTTCTTAGTCTGATATTATTTTGAATGTAAACAATCCATCTTCTCCATTCCAGCTTGTATTTCTCATCTGAATGGTCCTTCAAATATGCTGAGATTTTGGCCATCTCTGCTAAATTTACTACTTTAAACATCCATTCTTGAAGTAGGCAATTCTTCCTTCTTCCAATACTGCGCCACCAACAATCTTGCTGCCGTTATTAATTCAGAATCAATTAGTCTCTATAACTGTAGAATCTGTAATTAAGTATAAGGATGTTTTGAACTTTCTTAAGGCAGCGGGAGCTATAAACCTCTTCCAAAGAGGGGAGAGACAACCCATGACCCTCTAAGCATGGCACTAACCCTCTGGAGCGCTGTCCTATCTGCCACTATGCCATTGGCAAATCAGACATGGGTGCAGATGTTTACAGAGACGTTGGAGCAGGTTCAAAAATCTGGCCTGTGGGTCTTGTCATTTGTCTTCTGGGTACCGAGACAACAGTCTGGAATTGTGCACGGGACGCCAAGAGACGGTCCAATTTATACATCTGGCGAGATACTCCCAGGTGTGAATGAGAGCATCATTTACCTAGGAGGGTCATCCTTCACCTTCATCCAAGAGGTGGGGAAGACGATCCACACTGATCAATTATTAATTACCTGGACCTTACATGCCATCCGTCTCCTGTTCCACATGCCTGCTTCATCTCAAAGGCTACAATCAGTCAAAAAAATGGGCCCTGCCAAAAAGCTCGGGCTACACGATAGAATTTAATTAACGGAGCCAGAATTGGGATGGAGGGAAGGGAGATATTTCTCACAGTACTTATCCATTCATAATAGTTTGCCTTGCTGATGGAGATGGGGTGGGGGGGGGGGACGGGCACAGAGTTATGATGCCACGTGAATATACTTGCTAATTTCTTTATTCTGGTTTGATTGATAAGATTGCCTGGGTCAAGTCTGGGCATTTTTTTTACAGTCCCCTTGGCCACATCTGGCTGTTTGGTTGTCCCTGTCGGGCCCATGTGATGTCAATCAGAAATTAGATCTAAATAACTGTACACTATGCATGCAATACAACTACTCTGCTTTTTTTTGAAGGCAATTGCTTTTTTTCAATTTATGTGTGTATGTATGCGTGCTTATGCACCTTCACTGTCTTATTGGTTCAGACAACATTCTCAGTCTCTCTCTCTCTCTCTCTCTCTTTCCCTCTCTCTTTCTCTCTCTTTCTCCTCTCTCTCCTCTCTCCTCTCTCTCTTTCTCCTTTCTCTCCCCTTCTCTTTCTGTTCTCCTCTTTCCTTCTCCCTCTTCTCCTCCCTCCCTCCTTCTCTTCTCCTCCATCTCTCTCTCTCTCTCTGCTTCTTCTCCCTCCTTTCTCTTCTCTCTCCCCCTTCTCTCTCTCTCCCTCTTTCTCTCTCTCTCTCCTCTCTCTCTTTCTCCTCTCTCTCTTCTCCCCTTCTCTCCTCTCTCTCATTCTTCCTCTGTGTTTCTCCTCTCCCTCCCTCCACCCTCTTTCTCTCTTTCTCCTTTCTCTCTCTCCCCTCTCTCTCCTCTTTCCTCTCTCTCTCCTCCTTCTCTTTCTGTTTCACCCTCTCTTTCTTCTCCCTCTTCTCCTCCCTCCCTCTCTTTCTCCTCCATCTCTCCCTCTCTCTCCTCCTCTCTCTCTGCTTCTTCTCCCTCCCTCTCTCCTCTCCCCCTTCTCTCTCTCCCTCTTTCTCTCTCTCTCTCCTCTCTCTCTTTCTCCTCTCTCTCTTCTCCCCTTCTCCTCTCTCTCATTCTTTCTCTGTGTTTCTCCTCTCCCTCCCTCCACCCTCTCTTTCGCTCTCTTTCTCCTTTCTCTCTCTCCCCTCTCTCCTCTCTCCCCTTCTCTTTCTCTGTTTCTCCTCTCTTCCCTATCTTTCTCCTCTCTCCCTCTCTCTCCTCCATCTCTCCCTCTCTCTCCCCCCTCTCTCCTTCTCCTCCCTCCCTCTCTCCTTCTCTTCTCTCTCTCTCCCCCCCTTCTCTCTCTCTCTCTCTGCCGGTTCTGCGACCCAGACCTGAATTCCACTACCTGTTCAGCTGGACCGGCAGCAACTCATCTGTGCTCCCCCGAAAATAAGCCCTCCCCAAAATATTGCAACACAGCAGCAGCCATGAGGTGACCACACTCACTGCTTCCTACACCTCAAAAAAATAACACCTCCCCGAAATAAGGCCAAACGCTTATTTCAGGGGTCAAAATAAAATAAGACCCTGTCTTGTTTTTGGGAAAATACGGTGTTTATAACACATTCATCAAATGCCTTTAGCTGATTGGGGTTCAGAGGAGGAACTCTTTCAGGCCAATAATAATATAATAATAATATATAATAATAATAAATAACAACAACAACAACAACAACAACAACAACAACAACAACTTAATGGAGGCCTTGTTAATAAGGCATTAACAAGGAAGGTTCTTTGCTCTTGGTTCTTCAGGTTAAATTCAGCTCATGCAGCTGTTATGGCTCTGTCAAAGCAACTATGTGGCTTCAAAGCTCCAGATCATTCTTTATTACAACCCCTAGAAAGATTTAGTGTGCCTCCTTATTAAAACTAATCAATTAATGCACGCGAGATGCCAAGCTTGAGGGCCATCAAGTAAAAGAGGTCAACGTTTAGTCGAGAGGTTGCTATCTAACCTTCAAAGATCAATTATGTTTGGACTTAGAAGGGCTACTGGCCAGGAAATAGAATTACATTTTTAATAATAATAATAAAAATTAACATTAAGAAGAATGTGCAGGAAATCTGACTGCCTTCACTGTGCCCCAAAAATGTTCTTCCTCTAGAGAAAAGAGAATGGCTGGCTACATGTCACAGGACAGTCCCAGCTTAATCCTGGTTTATTGACTAAAACTACCATCGGCCGGGGTCACATCACACATTAAGGCATAATAATGGTGTACAAACTGCAAACCGCTGCTTTTTGGCTTAATGCGCGCCGTAAATCCAGCCGAATGAAATTCTCACCGTTTCCCCACCCCCCACTGCAAGATGAGAGAACAATCTTGTTCTCTCCAAATATGGCATTTTCAAACTGTATTCATGACATGAATTCTATGCCTTTCTTTCTCTGGGCATTACTTTCCTGTCAGATGCGAAGAAAGGCTGAAATCTTCAGGTCACGGATTGAATTTCCTGGTCAATGGAGATTTGAATCCAAGCTTTGGAATATAACCCCTCTACATATTTTTCTCCAGTACTGTGTTGGGCCTAAAATCCATAAGGTAAATGTAAAGATTCCCCTCGCACATATGTGCTAGTCGTTGCTGACTCTAGGGGGCGGTGCTCATCTCCGTTTCAAAGCCGAAGAGCCAGCACTGTCCGAAGGCGTTCTGTGGTCATGTGGCCGGCATGACTAAATGCCAAAGGCGCACAGAGGAAGGCTGTTACCTTCCCACCAAGCTGGTTCCTATTTTTCTACTTGTATTTTTTACATGCTTTCGAACTGCTAGATTGGCAGAAGCTGAGACAAGGAACGGGAGCTCACTCCGTTACGTGGCGCTAGGGATTTGAACCACCGAATGGCTCGACCTTTCTGATCGACAAGCTCAGCGTCTAGCCACTGAGCCACCACTTCCCTGTGAAAATCCATACAATCTATTAATTTCTCCATTCTGTGATCTACGCAACTCCCAATCTGTCTATGCGATTGGACTCTGAAATCTTGGAGTCCTTCAGAAGTGGATTTCACCTAATTTTGCCACCGGTTCGCCACGCGCCGAAATTGTGATCTTCCATGCATGCGAGTGGCCTTCCGCGCATACACTTTTCTCGTGCGCACGGCTTCCATGCATGCGTGTGCCTTAGAAGATGTGGCTGAATAGGAAGGCATAGCGCCAGGGTGGGCACTACCAGTTTGACCAAAACCGGTCCGTACCGGCTGAATACCACCCCTGGACTCCTTCTACCCAATCTGACATTTTCTGGCCAAGGAGAGAATATTCCCATCTTTGCTAAGGCACTTGAGTCAAGGGTTGCAATTAAACTATCGCTTTTTTTAAAAAAAAAAAATCAGGAATCTCAAAATCGTTCAAACTCAGTTGGGAGGATTTACCTATTCAACATTCCTCTTTCAACTCCGAAAGGAGGAAGAATTATGAGATAGGAGTTATTCATTGAGGCTGATCTGTCCTGGCAATTAATCAAAGGAATTGGGACTTAGAAAGGAGGACAGGGGGGGGAAAAATGCCCACAGGTGAACCTTCAGGAGGCATACTGAGCAGTTATCAAGAAACATAGAAGTTCAAAGCAGCTCAATTTTCCTGTGTCAAAGTATGTGAGCAGTGCCCAAGGCTTGTTTTAGGTAAAAGCTACGTTAAAAACTGTTTGTACTTGCATATTTAACTGACAAGGGGAACCAAAGCGCAGAACAGCAGACTGGTGCCCCTCTTTGTAGCACGATAAATCAAACTTGTTTCTGTCGGTGAAACATGGGCTATTGCGACATCCGAAGTCC
Organism: Thamnophis elegans; assembly: GCF_009769535.1. Lineage (NCBI taxonomy): Eukaryota > Metazoa > Chordata > Lepidosauria > Squamata > Natricidae > Thamnophis > Thamnophis elegans. The sequence continues at coordinate 44,190,303 of NC_045554.1, read as the reverse complement.
CACCTGCCCTCTCGTTGACTTTCACAGTCACAACAGACATTTGTTGCCTTCATCGGCAATGGGAACTGTCATAGCACACCCGGGAGAAGGCGTGAGAAGCAAAGGGGGTTTGTGGTGGTGGGGGGAGTGAACAGAAATTACTTTCCACACTGGTTATGAATCGCATGGCAGTGACCAGGTCTGTTTGGGGTGGGTGGAGGTGGAAGCATATTTCATTACTAGGGGCTTCTAACCGGTTTAGATTCTCAAGATTTTCACTAAAAACACTGTACGTTATGAGTAAATACGAGAGAGAGGGAGCGAGAGGGAATAAGGAAGAGAGAATAAGAGAGAGATAGTGTAAGAGAGAGAGAGAGAGAGGGTAAGAGATAGTAAGAGAGAAACAGAATAAGAGAGAGAGAATAAGAGAGAGAGAATAAGCAACACACAGAGAGAGAAAGCATGTAAGAGAGAAAGAGTAAGAGATAGTAAGAGAGAAAGAGAGTAAGAGAGAAAATGAGAGAGAGAATAAGAGACAGAGAGAAAGAGAAAGCATGTAAGAGAGGAAGAGGAAGAGATAGTAAGAGAGAAAGAGAATAAGAGAGAGAATAAGAGAGAGAATAAGAGACACACAGAGAGAGAAAACATGCAAGAGACAGAGAAAGAGTGTAAGAGAGAAAGAGTAAGAGATAGTAAGAGAGAAAGAGAATGAGAGAGAATAAGAGAATAAGAGACAGAGAGAAAGTGTGTAAGAGAGAGAGGAAAGAGAGAGGAAAATATACTAAGAGAGAGAGAATAAGAGAGAGAACAAGCGACAAAGAGAATAAGAGATACAGAGAGAGAAAGAGTGTAAGAGAGAGAGAAAGAGTAAGAGATAGTAAGAGAATAAGAGAGAGAGAATAGGAGAGAGAGAGAGAACGCGTGTAAGAGAGAGAAAGAGTAAGAGATAGTAAGAGAATAAGAGAGAGAGAATAAGAGAGAGAGAGAGAGAAAGCGTGTAAGAGAGAGAGAAAGTAAAAGATAGTAAGAGAATAAGAGAGAGAATAAGAGAGAGACAGAGAGCGAAAGAGTGTAACAGAGAGAGAAAGAGTAAGAAATAGTAAGAGAGATAGAGAATAAGAGAGAGAGAATAAGAGAGAAAAGAGAAAAAGAGAGAAAGTGTATATACGTATATATGATAGATGGATGGATGGGTGGGTGGGTGGGTGGGTAGATAGACAGATGAGGGGTGACAAAGATAGATATTATATCTAGATGATAGATACTGTAGACAGGCAGATATATTATAGAATATTATATAGGAGACAGAGGGAGGGGAAAAGGAGTGAGGGAGAGAAAGTCCATCATAAGGGCAATTGAGAGTCCCCATGAGATAGAAAACATAACTTGGTCACCTTCACCTGATGCATAGACTAAAGTAGGATTTGAATCTTGAATCCTGAGTTTTGTAAATTACTCCCAATTTCCCAATCACTCTCTCGCATCTCTTCCCGTTAAATCCTTGTGTCATTTCTTTCTTTCTTTTAATTAATGTGTGAAAATAGGGTCTCATCAAACTTTCTACCTCCCATTCCTGAGACAAGTATGTGTCTCTCTTAATTGCCCAAACACTGCCTTCCAACTTTGAAACGGAGCTCATAAATAATGTAATTAGCATATTGTTTACTTTGTCACTTCGGCTTTCTTCTGGAAATACTCAGCTTTGTTTCCTCAAATTGGGTTTTCTCCCCCCCCCCTGCTTTTTTTTTCCCTGAGAAAAGAGAAATATTTGCTTCTTGATTGCTAAATTGGCAGGGAGGGAGGGGAGGGAAGAGAACGGGTGAAAGGGGGAGTTTGCCTAAAAGAAAATATGGGTTTAATAAATCTTTACATCTGCATGGAATTATGTGCATGTAAAACAGATGTAACCTAATTACATTTTCATTTAAATTGCTAAATAGCTACTTCAGATTTTTTTTTTAGGGGGAAAGAAAAAACACCCAACAACCTAAAATAACATACAAACAACAGTTAGTATAATAGCAAGTGTACTTGCAACTAAATGGAATGGATCAAAGGAACAGCGGACTAAATTTGAGCTGGTCTTTGAAAAAGATATGGTGACATAACAATGCTGTATTGATTTACTTAGTAATTTAATGTCTCTACGGCTCAGCCAGAAGACGCTGCTCCACTTAGTAGAGACACATGGAGGCGAACGCGTTGAGTTTACATAAAGGCTATGGGACGCATGACGATTAGATGTGCTCTCCTAGAGATTATGTAGCAAAACCCCAAATTGGAAATTAGAAGGTTAATGTAAGACAATCAGGATGATTACAGCTTGAGTAAAGTTACAAATGGGACAGCAGTAAGGCCCTTCCTATTTCGTTTCTTTTCAAGTCGCTCTCCCAAATGCAACTATGTTATTCCCTCTCAGGCTACAGGAGGTCATCAGTTGGATTCTCCTTACCGGAAAAAAAATTCTCTCTACCATGATCATTTTGCTATTTTCAGGAGATACATCTAAAATATTCTGGAGACATCTAAAAGATGTGGTTCTGGAGACCAAGGTCCCATGCAGACATCTAAAAGATGTGGATTTGGAGACCAAGGATCCATGCAGACATATAAAAGATGTGGTTCTGGAGACCAAGGATCCATGCAGGACATCTAAAAGATGTGGTTCTGGAGACCAAGGTCCCATGCAGACATCTAAAAGATGTGGTTCTGGAGACCAAAGTCCCATGCAGACATCTGGAAGTTGTGGTTCTGGAGACCAAGGATCCATGCAGACATCTAAAAGATGTGGTTCTGGAGACCAAGGATCCATGCAGACATCTAAAAGTTATGGTTCTGGAGACCAAGGATCCATGCAGACATCTAAAAGATGTCATTCATGAGATCAAAGAAACAAACAAACAACAACGTGAGTTCCATAGTGGATAAGTAGATGGATCTAGGGAAAGTCTGAAGAATCCTTTTCTGAAAGGGAAGACACCAATTCTCTAGTGAGCCATCAACCACCAAACTGTTGTGTTCCAGAGTGGTTTTGTCTAACCAACTCAAATTTCTTCTTCTAAACCCAGCAATCCTTGTTTCCATTGAGATCTTGGGTTTTCTCCCCTTCAATGGTGACTTCTTAGAACCAACTCAGTGATGGCTTCAGGATTCCATAACGATGCTCAGTTATTAACTACCATCTTAAGGATTATATTTTGCCCCACCTCAATCATTTGACCTCCTCAATTTATTAGATCATTCTCAGTGCCCCGTTTTGAAGGGAACACTATAGTCCTATTGATTTATCCTTCATTATTTGGGGTCACTGGACTGATTCAGCTAAACTAGTAGGGAATATTATATTTCAGAAGGTTTTGAATGAGATGTTTATTTTAGGGTGGGTGGTCTTGGATCAAGCTTTACCTCTGCATGGTGTCTTTTTAAACGAATGGTAAACCAAAGAAGTGTTTACATAGCTATATTTTAATACTCTGCTTTCAGCTTTGTAGGATGATACTATCATTTCCATGTTCCCCTTCACATTTTCCTTGTGAAATAAGCAAGGATGTAGCGATGATAGGACAGGAATGGCTGCGGGAAATGGATATGTCCAGTCTAGCAAAAAAGAAGGGCTAGAGGAGATGTGAAGAGCCATACCCTTACTGGGATTCGAACCTGGGTATGGCTAGCTGATGAGAGCTAAATAGCTTGAAATAGATCTATACTAGTCTCACTTTATTTATTTATCAGCACAAATGCAACACAAACGTAACGAAGGCAACAGTAAATATAATGGCTTTCTGTCGTGATGGTCTCTTGTGATAAGCCGATAGACAGAGTAAGGAAGCAGTATGCTTCCTCCCATATTTGGGCATATCAGGGGTTGTGACACAACACACACAGACACACACACATGTCTGTGTGTTGTGTTATTTTGAGGGGACAGCACATTTATACTGTTATACAAGCTGTATATGGACTACTTTACATTGTAGCCAAGTGTTATTTCTTCAGTGTTGTCACATGAAAAGATATACTTAAATATTTACAAAACTTGAGGGGGTGT
>NC_045554.1:44131276-44183776 GCF_009769535.1 Thamnophis elegans | reverse complement strand
GCTTAGCATCCCAAGATACCTGCTTTGTAATTATTATGTGAGCGATCCTTGACTTACAACCATGTGTTTGAAGTTACAGCACCACTGAAAAATGTGACTTATGAACAGTTTTCACACTTACGACTATTGTAGCATCCCCATGGTTTTTTTGGGGGGGTGGGGGGAAGGCTTATAACCGTTGCAGCATCCCTGTAGTCATGAGATCAAAATGGGATGCTTGACATGTATGTATGATGGTTGCAGTCACACATACATGCCAGTTGTATGTATGTGATGACCTTTGGTGACCTAATGGGCAAAATCAATGGGGAAACCAGATTTGCTTGACAACTGTGTTACCGACTTAGCATCTGCTGTGATTGCCTCAACCACAGTGGGAAGAAGAGTCGTAAGATGGGGGAAATCCACGGCCTTCCTAAGCAACCGAAATTTTGGGCTCAACTGCGGTCATAAGTTGAGGACTAGTTGCCTAGATTTGGTTAGGGGTATCTTAAGATGAATTACACCCAAACCTATCGCTATCTTCAAAACTCTTCGTGGCCATGTTTTTCCATGTTTTTCCTCTTAGAAACCCGTTGTCATTCCCACCAGAAGTCATCTTTCTCCTCCTCTGGTCACCATCAAAGCCTCTATATCCTGTTCCTCTGAACATATAGCTCCGTGATAGCAATAGCAGTTAGACTTATATACCGCTTCATAGGGCTTTCAGCCCTCTCTAAGCGGTTTACAGAGTCAGCATATTGCCCCCAACAATCCGGGTCCTCATTTCACCCACCTCAGAAGGATGGAAGGCTGAGTCAACCCTGAGCCGGTGAGATTTGAACAGCCGAACTGCAGATAGCAGTCAGCTGAAGTGGCCTGCAGTACTGCACTCTAACCACTGCGCCACCTCGGATCTCGATGGCGAACCTATGGCACGCATGGTAGAGGTGGCACGCAGAGCCCTCTCTGTGGGCACGTGTGTCATCTTCTGGTTTCCAGCGCGCCAGCCAGCTGGTCTTCGCAGGCGCCGGAGTGCCAGAAAACGACCTGAAATCAGCCTGAAAAACGGCCAAAAAACCAGGGAGTTTTTTTGGGCCTCTTTTGGGCTTTTTTTCAGACTGTTTTGGGGCTGTTTTTATTCGTGGGTGCCAGAGTGGCCAGCTGGTCTTCGCAGGCACCGGAGCGCCAAAAAACAGCCTGAAAATGACCCAAATCCTGGCCTGAAAATGGCCCCAAAAATGTCCCAAAAAAAGGTTCACCATCACTGGTATAGTTCATTTTTCTCCCAGCAGTTCCGGATGACAAGTAACTAGGTTTACTATTGTAACCACAACTCACAAGGGTGTAAGCTGATGCAGAGGGCACTCTACATGAACTTTACAGTAAGTGCCAGGATTGAGTGGCATCTTGAACTCAGGTAGCTGTAGCTGTCCCCCGCACGCAAACACTAACAACTACACAACTGCTTATGCTTAGAAACGTACGATGATACCATTCTTTGCGAGAGGACCTGACCACAATCCAAAGGTGTTCCGTAGCTTCAGAAGCTGGAAGATTAATTTTTGCAGGAATCCACTTCTCACTTCCTCGTTAGGCACATGAAAGCCATGCAGAGGCTCTGCGGAGGGTGCCACATCTGATATCCAGCCCAGGAGGAAACATTTCCTTGCCAAGGCAATGAGAAATAATATCCTGCCAAAATCCACGGGGGAAATAGTTCTTTTTCCTGTGTGCCGGCTCCAAAAATAATAACATCTGAATGAAATGCATTTCACTTCCCGTATTCTGTTTCTTGGTTCCAAAGACCAAGCAATCTGAAGTTCACCAGAGAGGTTTCTAGCCCCCGTCTTCAGCTTACCAATGCAGCGGGATGAAAGAACTTCAGTTTTGGATTTCAAGAAAACAGGGTAAAAAAAAAAGGACTATTGACACTTTCGAAATGTTGCGCTGGAGAAGAACAGTTAGAGCAATTAATCAGTGGAACAACCTGCCTCCAGAAGTTGTGAATGCTCCAACACTGGAAGTTTTAAAGATGATGTTGGATAATCATTTTGTCAGGGTTCCAAATAGCATCCAAAATTAAATCAGAGTCTGATGGATTCCTCAAAGTTCCAATTTATTTAGAGAGCCATGTTGACACATCTGGGAAAACCCGACTCGGAAAGCTTCCCGTTTTTTCCCACCCAGTTGAAAGTTTAAGATTTTGCCCCCCACGCCCACAAGTCCATCACGTGGTCCAATCTCCCACTGCCATGCTGGCAGTTCCACCCATCCAGTTCCGGTCAGGTGCAGAGGTGCAGAGACAAAGGATGACCTTGGGTTTCTAGAAAGAATTTTGTTATGGCTACCTATCATCTAACTCCATACAATTCTCCCCTCCCATTTTCCCACAATAGAAAATGCATAGTAGAATAATAGTGTGGCAGGCCAAAGATTCACAAGAAAAGATGGTTGCAGGCTTGACACATTTGTCTGGGGTGGTGTAGGGTTTTCTGCCTAGGCAGGGGGTTGGACTAGAAGACCTCAAAAGGTCCCTTCCAACTCTGTTATTCTATTCTAAGAAGACTTCTGAGAAGTTCACGGACGGCCAAGAAAAAAACCCAACAGACCATTGAAAAAATAAAATCAATCCAGGGTTCTTGAGGCAGAAATGATCCTGTTAAAATTATCCTACTTCAGATGCATTAATAAGGAGACTCAGCTCTGGATAATGCTCCAATTCAAGGAAGGCGAAAGGACAAGCAAGCACGCATTACAATGGCAATTGGAAGATCTGAAGGGCCAGATTAGAAACAGAATGTTATTGAGGGTATCTATGTGGTGACTCAGTGGCTAAGACGCTGAGCTTGCTGATCAGAAAGGTCGGCAGTTTGGCAGTTCGAATCCCTAGCGCCACATAACGGAGTGAGCTCCCGTTACTTGTCCCAGCTTCTGCCAACCTAGCAGTTCAAAAGCACTTAAAAAATGCAAGTAGAAAAATAGGGATCACCTTTGGTGGGAAGGGAACAGCGTTCCGTGTGCCTTCGGTGTTGAGTCATGCTGGCCACATGACCACAGAGACGTCTTCAGACAGCTCTGGCTCTTCGGCTTTGAAACGGAGATGAGCACCGCCCTCTAGAGTCGGGAATGACTAGCACATACGTGCGAGGGAAACCTTCATCTTTACCTTATCTACGTGGTTGCTTAAAGTCGAACTTGACTTGATGACACATCAATCAATCATATGAACCCTAAGTTGTAAGTCTAACAGTCCAAATACATCCCCTGTCCTTTCATATATCATCTTAATAACCCGTACAAATAACCCCGTATGCTTGGAACTGTGGTTATATTTCAAGTAAATGATAATTGTGGGCTCAAGTAAAATTCTGTTAAGATTGAATTAGTGGAAATTTTCTTCTTCTGCTAAAGAGCCTTTTCTATCTCACATTCCTAGTGCCTTGGTCAACAAGCCATTGTTAAGTCATCCTTGACCTGGTAAGTGGCTAACCTCAATCAACGTGGCTTCTAATGAATAGATCACAGATTGAAGAATATCTGGGCCTACCCCATTAAATTAAAGTGTGGGTAGGGGTTGGGTGTCTCTGTGTGCGGGCGGGCCTGATTGACTTGAATGGCTGCTTTCACTTCTCCCAAAATAGAACCCCAGGTAGCCTTGATTTCTAACAAAGAAGGCGCATAGTGCTCCATGGACAAAGAGCTCTGAATTTTAACTAAACTCCGGGGGGGGGGGATGCTGACACCACCCAAATCTCTTTTCCTCTGATTGCACTGTTTCATCCTTGTTCCAGCTTTATCTAAATAGTTTCTGTTACACAAGCCATACTACTCTGTCCTGCTGCACATTGTTGTTGTTGTTATTATTATTATTATTATTATTATTTGGTTTCTCATCCCATTTGAAAAGCAGGCAATAAAGAGAGGGGAAGAGATTAAAGAGAGAGAAGAAAGAAAGAAAGAAAGAAAGAAAGAAGGAGAAGAGGAAGGAAATTAAAAAAGGAGGGGAAGGAAGGAGAATTAATGAAGAAGAGGAAGGAAGGAAGGAAAGGAATTAAAAAGAAGGGGAAGGAAGGAAGGATGGAAAGAAGAAAGGGAATTAAAAAAAGAAGAGGAAGGAAAGTAAAAAATGAGGTGAAGGAAGGAAGAATTAAAGAAGAAGAGGAAGGAAGGGAATTAAAAAAGGAAGGGAAGGAAGGAAGGAGAATTAAAGAAGAAGAGAAAGGAAGAAAGGAAAGGAATTAAAAAGGAGGGGAAGGAAGGGGATTAAAAAGGAGGGGAAGGAAGGAAGGAAGAAGGATGGAAAGAAGAAAGAGAATTAAAAAAAGAAAAGGAAGGAAAGTAAAAAATGAGGTGAAGGAAGGAAGAATTAAAGAAGAAGAGGAAGGAAGGGAATTAAAAAAGGAAGGGAAGGAAGGAAGGGAGGGAAGGAAGGAAGGAAGGAGAAGAGGAAGGGAATTAAAAAAGGAGGGGAAGGAAGGAAGGAGAATTAAAGAAGAAGAGAAAGGAAGAAAGGAAAGGAATTAAAAAGGAGAGGAAGGAAAATAAAAAAAGGAGGTGAAGGGAGGAAGGAAAAATTAAAGAAGAGGAAGGAAGGAAGGGAATTAAATAAAGGAGGTGAAGGAAGGAAGGAAGGAAGGAAGGAAGTGCCCAGTATTGTGTTTATTGGACATTCATAAATGAAATTGAAGATTCTAACTCCCGCTGCCATCTCTTCCCATTTGCTCCTGGAAATAACCAACCCGGGAAATCCGTGGTGGACGGAAATGCTCAGCTGCCAACCAAGGCCTCCTTCTTCATTCATTCAACCTCCAGCATTCAACCCTTCTCCAACTCTACACGTCCTCTCCCCGCTTTGAGTCCCTGGAAGCAGCCAACTCCCTCCAAACCAGCTCGAAAAGTTCAGCATGTCAGGGAGCTAAACGGCTTTGCGGGGTGGGGGTGGGGGTGGGAAAGCAGCCGAGGGAAGACAGACAGTTTAATTAGGCCGTTTGCTATAACTCTATCCAGGAGCTGCAGGTTAAAAAAGAGCAAGTGTAAAACTCCGCTCGGCCCCCAGTAAGGGAAGGCGGGTGGGCGAAGGAGTCAGGAGATACTTCTGATGGCAGGTTCTTTCATTGACACTGGCGTCAGGTTGGCTACAGATGAATGGAAGTCATGTAACCATCACAAGGAGAAGAAGGGCGCAGTTAAAAGACCAATCACTTACCCTGTATTGATTTCGGACACGGCGGCGAGGGGGGGGGGGAGATATTTTTTACAAGATAGAATAACGGGTTGAGGTTGGGGAAGAAAGTACAAAGGATGAAGGGCCCTGGTGGACGTGATCCTCCTTCAAGAAATATGCAACACTTGGATCCCTTTCCTTTTTTTTTTATTTGAAGAAAAAGAGGGGGGGGAAGGGGAAAGGAGTTGATTATATCTCCCATGAAGAAAGAAGAGGAGGAAGATAGAAGGAGGAGGAGGAGGAGGAGGAGGAGGAGGAGGGGAAGGAGGAGAAAGGGGAAAAGGAAGAGGAGAAGAAGGAGGAAAAGATAGAAGGAGGAGGAGGAGGAAGAAGAAGAAGAAGAAGAGGCAGAGGAAGAAGAAGAAGAAGAAGAAGAAGAAGAAGAAGAAGAAGAAGAAGAAGAAGAAGAAGAAGAAGAAGAAGAAGAAGAAGAAGAAGAAGAAGAAGAAGAAGAGTTGAAGGCCCCCATTAATCAAACAGTATTCTTTCATGATCTGGAATCTATAAGTTGAGAGATCAAAAATCAATTCCATGGGTTTCCTTCCTTCCTTCCTTCCTTCCTTCCTTCCCTTTCTTTCTTCCATCCTTCTTTCCTTGCTTTCCTCAATTCTCCTTCCTTACTTCCTTAATTCCTTCCATCCCATCTCCTCCCTTCCTTCTGTTTTTTCTCTCTCTTTCCTTTCTTTCTTTCTTTCTTTCTTTCTTTCTTTCTTTCTTTCTTCTGTCCTTCTTTCTTTCCTTTCCTCAATTCTCCTTCCTTCATTTCTCAATTCCTTCCATCCCATCTCCTTCCTTCCTTCCTTCCCCTCTTCCTTCCTTCTTTTTTTCCCTTGCTTCCTCCCCCCCCCCCCCGCACTTCTCTCTTTCTCAGGTAACCACATTTTCCATAACTGAACTCACTCGATTCGCTCATAAGCCTTGCTGGTTTATCTTTGGCGCTGGGTATTATTAAGAGACGTTTTGTGACATGTTAGATTGAAGGAAATCCCAACCCAGAGCTGAGAAAGAATTCCTCTGGCATCAGTATTAGAAAACAATGGAGATTCTTTTCAAGGTCACTAATGTTTAACGCTTTGTTTAACCACCAAATTATTTCACAGAGGTGAGATATTATTATTATTATTATTTTTAAAAGCCTCATCCATACTCAATATGTTTTGAACTAATATTAAGCTACCTCAGGAATAAAAAAAAGGCGAGGAATATCAAGAGACTTTGACCGAGAAACTGAAGTTTCAAGCAGCACAAATGAAACAATTTGCTATGTCAAAATTCAGATTTCTATCTTAGTTTCTCTTTACCGACTGTTAAACTTGGGTAATTAAAACTTCATCATCTTAAAAATCACGTCAGTAAAACAATCAAAGTCACCTGAACTATTAGAGGAGTGGCAAATAAATTTGATAAAAATAAAACATAAATAGTTAAATATGATTTCCCCAGGACACTAACATACCTTCTCCTGAAAAAAAATCTGAAACACAAATGGCTAAAGAGGTCATAAACAACTCAGAGTGTCCTAATATAAGATATATTTCTCTCTCTCTCTCTCTCTTTCTTTCTTTCTCTTTTTCTTTCTCTTTCTCTTTCTCTCTTTTTTTCTTTCTGTCTTTCACTCCCTCTCTCTCTTTCTTTCTCTCTCTCTCTGTTTTGCTCACATGACCTTGAGGTTGCTGCTACAGTCAGCTAAGTGTGAAAAACTATCACAATCACTTTCAGTGCCACTGTAACATCAAATGGTCACTAAATGGACAGTTGTATGACAAGGAGGACTGGATTAGATGAACATCAGACAAAACCAAATATTCACACTGGAGCTTTTTTTATGACTGCAGTGGTTGTGTCCATACCACGGCGTGTCCATTATGAAGAAGAAGAAAAAAGAATTCATCAAAGCACTGAAACACCCCCCCCCCTCAAAAAAACAACAACATAATTTATGGCACTTAGGACTCCTGCCCTACCTGGGAGGGATATGTAGATGCAGAAAAGGGAGAGGGGGGGGGGTTGAATATGTTGTAACAATTTTTCTACTGTTGAAATAGCCCACCACCAAATGTTCCTGTCAGAGAGAGCTTTAATTACTTTGGCACCGACGCCACTTATAATCACCTGCCATTAGCAACAACCCTGGCATCTGTTTACACGTCTGTCGGTAACGCAGCCCCCTGGCTGAAGCTGACAGGTCTAAGACAAGGCTTGCTCGGATGTGGCCCCCAGATGTGCAAAGGTCATCTTAAGGTTATCCATCCTGGGCGTGGGGGGTGTGAAGAGCTTCCGAGGGGTAAAAAGAAGAGGCGTGCGAGAGATGCTTCAGCCGTGTCCTCTCCATACGTGCACGGAGACTTCGGTGGAATCTCCTCCTTCAGAGATTGGTTTCGATGGATCGGGGAACATGGCGTTAAAGGGATCCTTGGAGCTCCCTCAGTTTGCTCCTTTTCTTGCAGACGTTTCATTATCCTAACTAGGTAACATCATCAGTGCTAATAAGGAGTGCTGTTTGCTGTCAGTAGAGTAGAGTAGAGTAGAGTAGAGTAGAGTAGAGTAGAGTAGAGTAGCGTGGAGTAAGGAATAGAATAGAATAATAAATGAGTAGAGTACAGTATAGAGTAGCATAGAGTAAGGAATAGAATAGAATAATAAATGAGTAGAGTATAGAATCCCACCATTGATTCCAACTGCACAGTAGTCAGCCTTCAGTATTTTTTCCTTCATAGTTTTTAACATTAAACATCCCTAGGAAAGCCGCTCTGGTTTTTATTTGGGGAAATTATCTGTCATTATCAAGGGGTCCTCCACTACTTGTTTCAAATTTGTCCGCTGATTTGAGACTCAAGAAGCAATGATCATCTTCTTAATCAGTTGTGAAATTTATCTTAAACCTGCTCTTCGTTTGGGTAAATTAAATGCTCTGTCAGGGTTCCAAAAAAAACACCCCCAACAGAATAAAACTCCGAGGTTTCTTCTTCCTCAAAGTTCCAATTTATTAGAGATGACATGTTGCCACATCTGGGAAAACCCGAATCTGAAAGCTTCCAGGTTTTCCCACCCAGTTGAAAGTTCAAGACCCTGCCCCCAAACCCACAAGTCCATCCCATGGCCCAATCTTCCACTGCCACGAAGATAAGATTCCTCCCATTCACATCCGGGTAGGTGCAGAGACAAAAATGACCTTGACTTTCTAAGAAGAATGTTATTATGGCTACCCATCACCCAACTCTGTATAATCCACCCCCTCCCATTTTCCCACAGTAGAAAGTGTGGCAGGCCTGAAGTCCCAAAAGAAAAGATGGCTTGCAGGCGTGACATGCTCTTTAAGAAGACCTCACGATGGACCCAGAGTTTCAATAAAGGGCACTGCTGCTCTACGTATTTCAAAACGGAGAAATGTCTGCAGTGGCCAGAGAAACATGTGGCAACGTTTGATGCTAAATTTGAAATGCATTTTCCGCCCTTGTTACACACCTGAAACCGAGCCAAGGTATATCCTCTTTTGCTTCGCATTAGAGTGAAATCGAAACTGGGCCCAATAAACGTTTACTGTTTGTCTTGGCTCCTACCTGTATCAGATTCAGACTGAGGAATCCTAGCAAAGAAATTACACGGGATAAAATGGATATTTCTAAATTAGAAGCCTGCAATTCCAGAGGCTCCTCGTGTCGGGTTTTCTGTTTCATCTAATCCTGATGGAGAGAAAAATTGTGTGGATCTGACAACAAAAGGCCACAATGCCTTTTTTTTTTTTGCCTTCACGGGCCAAACGCTCCTTGTTTTGATTATATTGGAGATTCAGAAACAAAATAAAGATCAAGATCAGTTACAGCTTGTTAGCAAATCAAACGGGCCGTAGGTTAAAAGCAGTGGGAAACTTGGAGAAAGTTTTAAACAAAGTACGGAGACTGTCTCTCAAGGCTACGGCAGACATGATGATGAAAGCGAGTTGGTTATTGATAGCATATCAATAACAATATCAATGGCACACGTACTGCAAAAAATGTTGGGTCCCATGCAGTATTTGTTACCTCTAAGGCAACAGTTAATCAGTAATCGATACAGTAGAGTGGAGGAGGATCGTTGAATTATTTACTTAGTGAATTTTGTATTATTTTTTGAAGTAAAACATAGTCTGCTCACTATTGTAGAGGGAAGGCTCAAATCCACAAAATATACAGTGTGAAATTCTAACTTAGAACAAAAGTTGTTTACTCTTAAATAGCAGCAGCCATAATACAATCATTGATAAAGACAGGTTTTTATGGGTCTAGATAAACTATGATAATCCCCAAATGAAAATAGATGATGATAGATAGATATAAATATATATAATAACTGATGATAGATAGATATAAATATATATAATAAATGATGATAGGTAGGTGGGTAGGTAGGTAGGTAGGATAGATATAAATATATATATTAACTGATGATAGATAGATATAAATATATATAATAACTGATGATAGATAGATATAATAAATGATGATAGTTAGATAGATAGATATAAATATATATAATAAATGATGATGATAAATAGGTAGGTAGACATACATACATACATACATACATACATACATACATACATACATACATACATATATATATATATATATATATATATATATATATATATATTAGATTTTTACAACCCCTGGTAAGCCCCAATTATGGGAGGAAGCTAACTGCTTCCATCATCTGTCCTTCGGCTCGTCACAAGAGTCCATCACGACAGAAACCCAATATTTTTACTGTTGCCTTTGTTAAATAAAATAAAAATAAAATAAATAAAATAAAAATAAACACACACACACACACACACACACACACACACATATATATATAATAAATGATGATAGATAGATAGGATAGAAAGATAGACAGACAGACAAACAGACATACATACATACATACATACATACATACATACATATATATATATAATAAATGATGATAGATGATAGATAGATAGATAGATAGATAGATAGATAGATAGATAGATAGATAGATAGATAGATAGGATAGATAGATAGATAGATAGAAAGAAAAATATATAGTAAGTAGGTAGGTAGGTAGGTAGGTAGATTGATAGACAGACACAGATGATATAGAGATAAACACATAGAGGAGAGAGAGAGCTCATCCATCCATCCATCCATCCATCCATCCATCCATCCATCCATCCATCCATATCTACTTATCTAAACCAAAATATGTTGGGGCCAACAACCCAGAGCAGAGATATTTTTTTTCTGCATAACCATACCATAGTTGTCTTCCTTCTTCACATTTTTTTTAACGTGTGGACAGATATATCCTGGAGGAAGCAAATCCTCAAATATCAGAGACCTGAACTGAACGGATTGACTGATTGTGTGCTGTCAAGTCAGTGTTGACTCTTGTCCACCACAGAGATAAACATTTTCTTATCTCTCCCATCCCCTCCCCGGATGACCTTTTGGATGTCCCAACCTTAAAAAGGAAAAAGAGAAGTCAAAATGGAGGGGGGGGGGGAAATGTTGAAATGATGATAATGACAACTCCAAAGACTGGAGGTTAAGTAGCAATAGCAATAGCACTTAAGACTTTTATACCGCTTTACAGTGCTTTTACAGCCCTCTCTAAGCGGTTTACAGAGTCAACCTATCGCCCCCAACAATCTGGGTCCTCATTTTACCAGCCTCGGAAGGATGGAAGGCGGAGTCAACCTTGAGCCTGGTGAGATTTGAACTGCCATATTGCAGGCAGCCAGCAGTCAGCAGAAGTAGCCTGCAGTACCGCACTCTAACCACTGCGCCACCGTGGCTCAAGTATTTTAATCGAAGGAGCCATAATAGTAGAAGTTAGAGCGACATCCCTCAATCTTGGTGACCCTACGAAGAGTGGATTTCAATCCCCAGCTGGCTGAGGAATTCTGGGAGTTGAAGTCCACCCATCTTAAGAGCCGCTGAGGTTGAGAAACACTGAATTGCAGTAAGAAGATTAATGCCTCGATGTTAGGAGAGACAAATTGCTTATAGAAGCTAAGTGAACATACCTACAGAAATATATTGCCACATTCCCAGGTCGGTGGTAGATGATACAGAGGTTTCCTTTTGCATCATTAGCTTTGGTTATAATAAATGGGACCCTTCATCTGATATATCATCCTGCAAAGAAATCACAGCTGTTTTGCTCCAGCAAGAGAGGTGCATAGATGTGTGGCAACTGAGTCTTTACACACTTAATAAGCCCTTTATATATGCCGAACCGGCAAACTCAGAATATCTACAGTACTGTTAAAAAACATTATCCATGGCTAATTAACCCGGTCAGGATACCAAGGTTTTAACATGGATGCCCTCATAATTCTCCACTAAGGGAAAGTCGGTATATAAAGATTAGGATAACATATTAATATTTTTAAAAAAAACAAGGCTGGATCATTGTTAGGTTGTTCAAGACAACACAACAGACTGCCCAGGAGAGTCGAATAAAATCTGCTTGGCTTATTATCATTAAGATTCTGGGGTTTTTTTGCTTTTTAATTTTATTTCTTATCCAAAGTCAGTTCTTGGCCCTTTTGGAGAGATTCCTTCACATAAGCTGCAGGTTACACTATTAATTAGAATGAAAATTCGATATTCCAATTCTGATTTTTGGGTTAGGATTAGAAGCAGTGATTCCAATTGTATAATCCATACTGAATAACTAGACCTCAACGTAATGAATAATAATAATACAATACAGTGGGAGGACCATATTATTCTAAAATGTCATAAACAGATTCTCAAAAGGTGCCACATCTATCAAGGAGCATGGGAAAGTATGCATTATTCTGCATGCTTTAAACAGGCGTTTCTGTGTATAATTCCTGGACTGTTGAAATGAGAAATCAAATTTTACAAGAATAGCTTTTCAGAGGTATTTTTAGCATGCGTTTCTCCCCTATTTATCAAAAATCAATTAACATTTTGCCCATATCAGTGTTGATCATTTGAAGTTTTTTAAAAAATAAACACCTGACTTGTTTGATGGTTTACTTGATTTTTTTTATTTAAAAACACCTGAATAAGGTCTCCAATCAATCTTCAAATTAATGCAATTTACATAGAAATATAACTATAGAGAATCATGATGGAAATAGGCATGGGACGGGGGATATATTTTTCAAAGACCATAAATGTATCTTAGTATTTGTTCCTTCTTCTGCTGACAGGAGAGCGGAAAAAGCAAATATCACAGCCCTTCTCAGTTTTATAGTCCTGAATCTATAAATAAGATCCTAAGAAAATAAAACTTAGATCATAGAAAAAAAATCAATGGGCATTCTCTCAGGGCCTGGAATTCTTTCTATAAGGCAATTTCCCAAATGTATTTTTGACCTGATACTGACCCTATCTTGAAAATGAAGTTTTTCTTCCTGGGTTGTTGATGCAACAGAATATAGAATATAAAAGGGGTTTTGAAACTAATTCCTCCTTGATCTATTATTTCTTCCTTCCTTTTTATTATATCCCCTTGAATAGAGATTTTACTGGGGCTGGGTGGGGTGGGGTGGGGGGGAATCCTGGTTCATATGTACCAGAAAATCAGATTTTAATAAGATTTTAAAGCTATCACAAGGTGATATTTTGCCCCCAACATAATGTAGTATTTCCACTGCCAGGCAGAGTCGTTAAAAAATAAGCTTCATAGATTACAAAAATAACACACATTTGCACCGTGTATTAATTCTGTTTTCCAAACATATTTGCGGTTGGCTGTGTGATTGCTATCTAACACAATAAAGTTCATGGGGATGTTGCGATGGTCGTAAGTGTGAAAAACAGCGATACCTTGCCTTTTTCATTCCCGTTGTAACTCTGAATGGCCACTACATGAAGTGTTGTAAGTTGAAAACTACCTGTATTTTCATGAGCAGCATGTAAAATTTTGAGAGACAGCATGGTATAGTAAAGGTTGCCCTCACACATATGTGCTGGTCGTTCCTGATTCTAGGGGGCAGTGCTCATCTCCGTTTCAAAGCCGAAAAGCCAGCGCAGTCCAAAGATGTCTTTGTGGTCATGTGGTGGGCATGACTAAATGCTGAAGGTGCATGGAACGCTGTTATCTTCCCACCAAAGTGATTCCTATTTTTTGTCAAGGTACTGAGGATTTAATAGCTGCCAGCTGATGTAAAGTTGTAAGCTGTAATCAGTAAGCTAATGCAATGTGGCTGATGCAATGAGGCTAATTCATTGCAGTTATGGTATCGCCTCTTTAAGACTCTGGTGTAGTCCACACAAGTCATTTGCTGTTTTAAGAGGAGTGTGTGTGTGTGTGTATGTATGTATGTATGTATGTATGTATGTATGTATGTATATGTATGTATATGTATGTGTATATATATATATATATATATATATATATATATATATATATATATATATATATTTGTGTGTATATATATATTTGTGTGTATATATATATTTGTGTGTATATATATATATATATATATATATATATATATATATATATTTGTGTGTATATGTATGTGTATACATGTGTGTATATATATGTGTGTGTGTATATATATGTGTGTGTGTATATATATATATGTGTGTGTATATATATATGTGTGTGTATATATATATGTGTGTGTGTATATATATATAACGTTCTCTGTAGCTCAAATGGTTAACTCCCTGCCTGGGAGGCAATAGAGCACAGGTTCGATTCCCAAAAACTTGGGTATGGCTAGCTGATGAGAGCTAAATAGCTTGAAATAGATCTATACTAGTCTCCCTTTATTTATTTATCAGCATAAATATAACATATATATATATATATATATATATATATATATATATATATATATATATATATATATATATATATATATATATTATATATATAGAAGGTCACACTTCCACTCTCTGTCTTTGGCTCGTCACAAGAGACCATCCAGACAGAAACCCAATATTTTTTACTGTTGCCTTTTTGTTATTTTATCAGCATAAATATAACATATATATATATATATATATATATATATATATATATATATATATATATATATATATATATATATATATACACACACACATACATACATACATATACGTATACGTATGTACATATACATATACATATACATATACATATACATACATACATACATACATATATATATATATAGTCATTAGAGAATGTTTCTCTTTCAGTGTGTATTCAGTCCTCTCCTTGTGTCTGTAGTGAATGGTAAGAGAATTTATCCCCTGCATGTATATGTCTGTATATAGTTGTATATAAACCACTGTTAATTGTCTTAAGGCAATTTAAGAGCATTTTACATGCTTTCAAACTGCTAGGTTGGCAGAAGCTGGGACAAGTAACAGGAGCTCACTCCATTACATGGTGCTAGGGATTCGAACCGCTGAAATGCCAACCTTTCTGATCAACAAGCTCAGCATCTTAGCCACTGAGCCACTGCGTCCCTAAAACCACTTAGAGAGAGCCATAAAACACTACGAAGCGGTATATAAATCAAAGTGCCATTGCTCTGCTGTACTTTTATCCATTTGAAATGTGACAAAATTATAAAGTAATATCTTGTTTGTCCATCTGTTTAGGAAACGTCGTCTCTCTTTGAAGCTATTGCCAAAATCTGAGAAGGCCTTTTAGGGGGAAGAAAAATCAACACCAGCAAAGCTCACACCTTGACAAGAGATCCCTCTGGCTCAAATTTCTTGCAGGATATAAGTCAGGAAAGACAGGATGAAAAAGAAACAACTCCTGTCTAATCCACCTTATAAGCTTATAAGAAGTTAATTTTCAGCATGGCGCTTTGAGTTCACAACTCATTTTGCTTTCTGGACTTACGTCTCATCAGATGCGAAGGTGGGGAGGGGGGGAAATAAATAATAAACAGATGTCCCCTCTTCCTGTCAAACCAAATCCTCCCTACAATTAAACCAACAATGATTTCACAGACCATTGACTTGCTCCCGCCATCGCTGCACATCTGTGTTTATGTTTACGGGGCTAATCACTCGTGTCCCGTGTCCCAAAGACACCGAGAGAAGCTTCGTCCAATCCTAGCCGTTTTCTCCCACCTCCCCTGCTCAAAAAACAGCCACACACCTTGTTAATTCCTCCTTTTTTCCCCTTCTTTTGCATTGTGCCGTTGAGCAAGGAGGAGGAGGAGGAGGAGAATAGAGAAGCCTCCGTACCTGCCTACTTACACTAAGTTTCTGTAACATAATGAATAGAGACAGCTTAGGGATTGCTTACCTGTCCCAGCCTGCCGTTTATAGCTCGGGAAGGAAAACCACAAGGGAACAACAGAAGGCACTTCTCTGACAGGGCCAGGACAGGTTGGCTTTTCGGTGACAGCCAGACCTGGCCTCTTAAACCTGACCCACCGTAATTCCTTCACAATACAACAGCGGAGCAGCTGACAGTAGCAGCTGCACCTCCTAAGCGAGATGGATGGAATTTTCATAACTGGTTTCGCCCCAAGTTGCTTTCTACCTTCAAGATAATTTATGAGCGGCTCCGGGGTGGGTGGGTGGGTGGGTGGGAGCCTCGGAGAAACAATATGTTTGCCACAAAATTAACCGCACCAGTCGTGTAGGTTGTAATTAACACCGGGAAGGTAGCACCGACTGGGTGCAGCAGCCCACGCTATAATGGATGGGGAATCTGGATGTTTGAAAGGGCGCTTGCCGATACTGTTTTCCATGCGCGCCAGGGAAATCGGCATGTGTGTGCTAAAACCCCTTTCCGATGTGGGTTTTGGTTATTGGGATGAGGGCCACCGACCTGAAGATGATGCTGAAAGCCAATTTGGGCTACTGGTGAAGGCATCAGTCTAGAAACCAGGAGACTGTGAGTTCTAGTCCCATCTTAGCCATGGAAGCCAGCTAGATGACATTGGGCCAATCACCAGGAGATGGTGAGTTCTAGTTCTGCCTTAAGCATGAAATCCAGCTGGGCGACCTTGGGCTAATCACCAGGAAACTGTGAGTTCTAGTCCCATATCAGCCATGAAAGCCAGCAAGATGACATTGGGACAATCACCAGGAGATGGTGATTTCTAGTCCTGCCTTAAGCATGAAAGCCAACTGGGTGACCTTGGGCCAATCACCAGGAGATGGTGAGTTCTAGTCCCACCTTAGCCATGAAAGCCACCTGAGTGACCTCAGGCCAATCACCAGGAAACTGTGAGTTCTAGTCCCATATCAGCCATGAAAGCCAGCAAGATGACATTGGGCCAATCACCAGGAGACGGTGAGTTCTAATCCTGCCTTAAGCATGAAAGCCAACTGGGTGACCTTGGGCCGATCACCAGCAGACTGTGAGTTCTAGTCCCGTTTTAAGCCATGAAAGCCAGCTAGATTACTGTGGGCCAATCACCAGGAGACAGTAAGTTCTAGTCCCACCTTAGTCATGGAAACTGTGTGCGTGTGCGCGCGCGCGCATGGGTCTCATTCATCCATCTTTCCAACCATCCATGTGTATCTCTGCATAGAAATTGACCCAGGCTTTTGACTATCTCTGTCTGGCCTGTACGAGATCTATCAAAAATTAGAAATCAAATTGTAAGTAACTGCATGCTATTCACACAATACAACTGTGCGGCTTTTATTTTAAAGTATAAGTGTACTCTTTATTGTCATTGTACCTAAATACAATGAAATTGGTTGTTTGTAAAGGCAACTGCTATCCCCCCCCCCCCCCCCCCGGCCGCCTCAATTTATATATGGGTGTGAATGTGCCCCTCCGCAGCCATTTTTGGCTTGGCCTTCCACAATAGTCCCACTTTCTCATGTGACACGTCCCCCTTGATTAATTAATCGACCCACCAGTTTAATCCAAAGCTGCCCAGCCCTGATAGAAACCCACCCACAACCGGCGTCAGGTTTTGAAAGACAACTTGGTAATTCACGGCGTAGTGTCACCTACAGGCAGAATAAGCAGTTAATAAACAGACTCCGTCCTTCTCAAACACGTCCCCGAGCTGACAGCTGAATTTAGACTTTATCTACAACCTGGAAAATACATGGCAAAGGAAATGACTAAGATACACTGGGGACACCCTTGGTATAAAATAAAATTACAACTCTTCATGTGTGGTAAATTGTCTCCTTAAGATAAACACACAGTACGGTTAGCGATTAATCCATTATGGGGGCGGACAAATTCCTAACCTTCCCTCTGGAGGGCATTTCTTTCAAATCAACCTTGACCACGATGGTCAAAAATCATTCTGATTAAAGGTCTGCACGGCAGGCAGGGAAAGACAAATTTGGAGGCATCTAAAGGGCACTTATCTCTCCTTGCCATCGTGCAGACTGCTTATAGAAGTAATAAGCTTTGTGAGAACGTTATCCGGCCTTTCTCCTTCCTTCGGAACCTGAGGAAAAAAGCCATTTATACCCAAGCTTGCATTTAAAGTAGAAAACTGCACCCTCCCTGAAAAAAAAAAAGAAGAATGAATATCGCCCAGCTAAAGAATACCTGGTAATTAGGAATATTCATTAAAAAAGAATAGAATAGAATAGAGAATAGAAAAGAAAAGAATAGAATATAGAGCAGAATAGAATATAGAGCAGAATAGAATAGAGAATAGAAAAGAATAGAAAAGAATAGAATATAGAGCAGAATAGAATAGAATAGAATAGAAAAGAGAATAGAAAAGAATAGAAAAGAAAAAAAACAGAATATAGAGCAAAATAGAATAGAAAAGAATAGAAAAGAATAGAATAGAATAGAATATAGAGCAGAATAGAATAGAATAGAGAATAGAATAGAAAAGAATAGAAAAGAAAAAAAAACAGAATATAGAGCAGAATAGAATAGAATAGAGAATAGAAAAGAATAGAATATAGAGCAGAATAGAATAGAATAGAGAATAGAATAGAGAATAGAATAGAGAATAGAATAGAGAATAGAATAGAATAGAGAATAGAATAGAATAGAGAATAGAATAGAGAATAGAATAGAATAGAATATAGAGCAGAATAGAATAGAATAGAGAATAGAATAGAATAGAGAATAGAAAGAATAGAATAGAAAAGAATAGAATATAGAGCAGAATGGAATAGAATATAGAGCAGAATAGAATAGAATAGAGAATAGAATAGAAAAGAATACAGAGCAGAAAAGAACAGAATAGAATATAGAGCAGAATAGAATAGAATAACCCAGCTGACTTTGTGCCAAAGTTGAAACTAGAACTCACCGTCTCCCGGTTTCTACCCTGATGCATTAACTACTAAAGATTTTGGAAGTGGTTTGCCATTGTCTCCTTCCTAGGGCTGAGAGAGTACGACTGACCCAAGATCCCCCAGCTGCATTGGTGCCGAAGGTGGGACTAGAATTCACTGTCTCCCAGTTTCTAGCTTGATACATTAACCCCTACACAAGTCTCTTTAGACAATATTGCTTCTTTATTCTTAAGTTAGGGGCAATGAACTGAAACTGGTCTTACTACCCCCAAATAAACAAATTGACCCACACAATGCCTACGTATCCTTTAAATCTAAATATTAGAAGGTCCCTCCTTTTCCAACCAGTCCTTTCCATTCCCTCTAGGAAACTTAGACAAAGATCGCAAGCATTTTACCAAGAGTCAAACAAGGAAAAAAAAAACCCAAGCTGATTGAGGTCGGAGCAGCCAGAAACCCTGAGAAGCGAATTAAAAATAAACTCTGCCTACGTCCATCATTCAACAAGCAGTCCTTCCTTATATCCTTATAGGGGACCGTGCCCAGCCAATTCTCGGAAACCAGACAGGCAGGAATCAAGTTACACTTTGGGAAATTTTTTTAAAAAATAAATAAAAAGCTTTGCAACTTCTTTTCCAAATGCCCAGTTGCCTTTGGCAGACAAGGTTGTTTCTAAAAGGACCGATGACAACTGATACTAATGTGACTGTGTGCGCTCCGGCTGTCATATGATGAAGCAAACACTCCGTATCCCGGGCTATAAATTTGTCAGAGCCTGTGATTTACGAAGCTTTCCGCCATCCTACCTCTTTGGGAAGCCCAATAATTCTTAATACCCTGAGCTTGGCAGGTCCCAACAGCAGGAGAAGAAAACGGTTCCCAGCGGGGGGTGAAATCCACTTATCTTGGCTACCGGTTCGGTAGCAATGTGAGCGCATGCGCAGAGCGTCAAAAACGGACGTGATGACGTCCGGGTGGGTGGGCGGAGCCTGCTACCGAGGACGGCTGCAAAGGTAAATAGAACAGCGAGGGGGCTGGGGGGAAAATCTATTGTGCTATGCGATTTAGATTAGCTAGAAAGTGAGTAAATCTGTCGATTCTAGCTAACATAAATCGTGCGTCACAGCTGATCGTCGGAAACACCGGTTCGCTCGGACCGGTTTCAATTATTTTTTTACTACAGGTTTGGGCGTCTTAGCCACTGAGCCACCACGTCCCTACACTTTACTCTCCATGGTCCGTCTTCCAAGTGGACTTGAAAGCTAGGATCCCCGAGGCAGCCGTGCTGTGCCTTGATAAAGTCAACTTGAGTTGAGAAACCTCTGGACTCCCCAGCTACTAAATGTGCTCCAAAAGGACAAAGCACAGAGGCAAACTTTCATTTTACATTTTATAAGTAAGGAGTTGTGTTGTTTTCTAAGCTTGCTTCAGCCCAGTTGGCTCAATGTCTAACCCAATGGTCTTTTCACACTGCAGAGTCGATGGGGGCTGGGGGAATTCTGGGAGTTGAAGTCCACAGGTCTTAAAAGCTGCTGTACAACCCCCTGCTGTAGAGCCAAGGGCCAGCCTCTAGTAACCATATTGATTTACGTATCGTGGTTCTGAGATACCATAGACCATCTGTGGGTGCAGACATTAATTCATTCCCCTTCTGGCCGGGTGTGTGTGTGTGTGTGATTTGTCACAGGCCGTGTCCCTCATTAGGGAAAACCAATTTGATCCTTTTTCTTTCACTGGAAATGAGCTTCTGCATGCACGCACGCACACACCCACACACAACACACACCCACACGCACACACTGAATAGCAGCCCCTTTTTAGCATCTGGGTTGAAGCTGGTTGAGTTTGTTTAACCCAGAACCTTGAAGTTAGCACCACTTTGATTCAGTGCTAAGTAAAACAGATGCCTGTGACACTCCTGAATTAATGCCCTGGAAACGTCATCTTAAATCACTAACAGAAATGATATATGCATCATTTGTCATAGCTATAGAAAAACATGACTATTAATTTAAATCTCTTCTCCTTTTCTGTTAACAACACGCTAAACAACCATGATCAGGATTTCTGCCAGCGTGGCGTGTAAGGACATTTATCTGACCAACTCACTGGCCAAGTCTCTCTTCCTTCCTTCTTTCCTCCCTCTCTCATCTCCTTCCTTCTTTCCTTCTTTCCTCCCTCTCCTTCATCTTTTCTTTCCTTCTTTTCTGTATCTTCCTTCCTGCCTTCTTTTATCTTCTTTCCTTCCTTCTTTCCTCTCTCCCTCCTTCTCCCTCATCTCCTTCCTTCTTCTTTCTTTCTCTTCCTGCGTTCCTTCCTTCCTTCCATCCATCCATCTTACTTCCTTTTTATCGATCTCTATCTATCTATCTATCTATCTATCTATCTATCTATCTATCTATCTATCTATCTATCTATCTATCTATCTTTCTATCTTTCTATCTTCCTTCCTTTCTATCTTCTTTCCTTCCTATCTTCCTTCCTTTTTTCTTTCCTTCTCTTCCTGCATTCTTTCCTTCCTTCCATCCATCCCTTACTTCCTTTCTATCTTTCTATCTATCTTTATCTATCTTTATCTATCTATCTATCTATCTATCTATCTATCTATCTATCTATCTATCTATCTATCTATCTTTATCTATCTATCTATCTATCTATCTATCTATCTTTATCTATCTATCTATCTTTATCTATCTATCTATCTATCTATCTATCTATCTATCTATCTCTATCTATCTATCTATCTATCTATCTATCTATCTATCTATCTATATTGATCTATCTATCTATCTATCTATCTATCTATCTATCTATCTATCTATCTATCTATCTCTATCTATCTATCTATCTATCTATCTATCTATCTATCTATCTATCTTTATCTATCTATCTATCTATCTATCTATCTATCTATCTATCTATCTATCTATCATCTATATTGATCTATCATCTATCTATCTATCTATCATCTACCTTCCTTCCTTCCTTCCTTCCTTCCTTCCTTCTATCTTCCTTCCTTTTTATCTTCCATTCTTTCTTTCTATCTTTCTTTCTTTCTTCCTTTCTATCTTCCTTCCTTCTTTTCCTCTCTGTGCTGAAGCGGCTGGCATCAAGTATTTGAATAAATAAATACACACAATAGATTTTTACCACTGTAGTTTAAAAAAAAAAACCTGTCAAAAAGCTCTAACAAATCCAGGGAGTGAGTGTCATTAAGGAAGCGCACACGTTTTGTCTTTGGTTTTGTTTTAATCCAACATCCCTGCACCTTCCTGTCTCCAGCCCCATGCAAACATGTCTTCTAGGGACGCCATTAAATCTTAATCTATTCCAGCTTCACTTATGGGTCATTGATTCTATATGTGCCGTGGTCCTTTTTAAAGGCTTCCCTTCGGTCAGAGAGGAGAGGGAGTTGTCTTGAGCCAGATGGACCACTTCACACTTCATTTATCAAACCCTTGCAGTTAAAGTTCCATACAATTTGGTAATAATTTTCATTATCGGACCGTGACCTTAAAAGCCAACAACTGAATTCTTTTTTCTCTTGGCTGCGTTTTTGCTTTTTTGCATGGCTGATTTGAAATTCACAGTCCTCGCCCTTCATTTTTCCGACTCTCCAAGAGTTAGGAGATGCAAAAAGCTGCCTTTGGTTTTTTTTTTGGGGGGGGGAGTGGGATGACCTCTGGCAGGCAGAGGTCAAGAAGAGGTCAGTTTGAAGAGCTCAAGAAACTCTTTTAACAGCTATAACAATCTGCCCATCAGACGCTATCTGGTAGAATAAATAAACCACAGCTTTTAGGAACGTACTCTCCAAATTAATCCAATTTCGATCACCACCATATTAAAAAAAAAGATGTTGAGACTCTGGAAAGAGTGCAGAGAAGAGCAACAAAGAGGATTAGGGGACTGGAGGCTAAAACATATGAAGAACGGTTGCAGGAACTGGGTATGTCTAGTTTAATGAAAAGAAGGACTAGGGGAGACATGATAGCAGTCTTCCAATATCTCAGGGGTTTGCCGCAAAGAAGAGGGAGTCAAGCTGTTCTCCAGAGCACCTGAGGGCAGAACAAGAAGCAATGGGTGGAAACTCATCAAGGAGGGAAGCAACTTAGAACTAAGGAGAAATTTCCTGAGAGTTAGAACAATTAAACAATGGAACAACTTCCCTCCAGAATAGTATAGATCTCCTGCTTGAGAAAGGGGCTGGACTAGAAGACCTCCAAGGTCTCTTAGAATAGAATAGAATAGAATTTTATTATTTGTATGCCGCCCTTCTCCGGGAGGACTCAGGGCAGCGAACAATTCAAAAGGGGGAAAAGGGGAACATAAAACGAAATACAGATAATTAAAATAAGCAAGAGTCACACAACCATACAAGTCGAGAGTGGAGGGGAACTCATCACCCCCAGGCCTGCCGGCAAAGCCAGGTTTTGACGGCTTTCCGGAAGGCCTGGAGAGAGGTGAGGGTCCGGATCCCTGCGGGGAGTTCGTTCCAGAGGGCCGGAGCTGCCACAGAGAAGGCCCTCCCCCGGGTAATAGCCAGGTGGCATTGGCTAGTAGACGGAACCCGGAGGAGGCCAACCCTGTGAGATCTTCCAGCTCTGTTATTCTGTTAATTTATGTTAGGCAGCATTTCTGTAGAACCGTTGACTCCCTTTTGGGAAGAGAGATCTTCCCAGAGTCCAGAAAAGGACAGCTTGGAAGGGATTATTGTCTTGCTCCATATCTTGTCCCACCAGCCCACCAAGATCTGGGAATGGCCAGTATTAGGTAATCTTTGAAGAGGCTGAATGAGGAATGGGAGGTTTCAGGCTCAATTGATCTTCTATAGGACACCGTGGACCAATGATACTTGTCCTTTATGAAATACTGCCAGGGACTTTGATTTCAGCTTCCTCCCAACCTTCCTCGCGAAATTTCCCACACAAAGTTATTACATGGACAAGCAGTCTCTTTAATTATTGGAGGCTTTAGCAACAGAGGCAGGGCAATTAAAACAACAAAAAAAAGCATTACTAATATTCTGAGCTCTCCAAGGTCCTGGTTGAGTTGAGTTGAGTTTATTATATTTCTATGCCGCCCTATTCCCCGGAGGGGACTCAGGGCGGCTCACAACCAAGTCGGGGTGTGTGTGTGTGTGTACAAATAAGAAAAAAAGAACACGAACAAAACAATACCACAATTTAAAACACTCAACAACCATACCATTCGAGGGAGGACAAAAACTCATTAGCCCCAGGCCTGTTGGAACAGCCAGGTTTTAAGGGCTATGCGGAAGGCCTGGAGGGTGGTGAGGGTCCGAATCTCCACGGGGAGCTCGTTCCAAAGGGCCTGAGCAGCCACAGAGAAGGCCCTCCTCCGGGTGGTCGCCAGTCGGCATTGGCCGGTAGATGGAATTTGGAGGAGGCCTAATCTGTGGGATCTAATCGGTCTATTGGAGGTAATTGGCAGTAGGCGGTCTCTGGTTGCACTTAATTGACTTGGATATCTGAACAGAATAGAATAGAATAGAATAACAGAGTTGGAAGGGACCTTGGAGATCTTCTAGTCCAACCCCCTGCCTAGGCAGGAAACCCTACACCACTTCAGACAGATGGAGGCAAATTGTTCCATTGATTAATTGTTCTCACTGTCAGGAAATTTCTCCTCAGTTCTAGGTTGCTTCTCTCCTTGATTAGTTTCCACCCATTGCTTCTTGTTCTACTCCAGATATTCATAACCCAATTGGAACAGCAAGCCCATGGTTAGGATATATGACAAAATTACAAGATTATTCTGAGTTCCTGTTGATAAATATAAGGATTCTGACTTTTCCCCCTCCCTCCCTCCCTCCCTCCTTCCCTTACCCTTCCTTCCTTACCCTCCCTCCCTCTTTCTTTCCTCCCTTCCTTCCTTTCTTTCTCCCTACAACTTTACTCATCTTTACTCATCTATTTCTTATATTTCTTAACAGCTTTCTTTAACGTGCAGGATAAGGTCATTAAATTCACCAGTATTTAACTTCCAGAGTGTTGGGTGGGGAAAGGGAGGAAAGAATAAAACAAAAATATATATATTATCTCAACTAACCGATCCCTTGATAGCTTGCTAAAAGTAAAATACTATAACCCACCGCCTGGCCTTTGACAAGTGCTAATTATTTCCTGTCGAAGCACATTTTTCTTGTGTAATTCCAAAGTACACAATAGGCTGATCTCCAAAACTCAACAGAGCTCCTCCGGAGAGGCACTGGGTGTTTTATAACTTTCACCACTCATGTGTGTGTGTGTGTGTGTGTGTGTTTATATTAGCACTGGAGCCTAACCGTTTCTCCAAACCTTTGATGAAGGAGAAGTGCAGGGAAATCGGATATGTCTAGTCTAGTGTAAAGAAGGACACTAGGGGAGACACGATAGCAGTGCTCCAATATTTGAGAGCCTCCCACAAAGGGCGTCAACCTATGCTTCAAAGAACCTGAAAGCAGAACAAGAACCGATGGATGGAGACTAATGAAGGAGAGAAACAGGAGCAATTTCCTGGCAGTCAGAACAATTAATCAGCGGAACAGCTTGCCTCCAGAAGTTTCATCCCTTAAGAAAAGAATGGACATGTATAAATATTTGAGTTAAAATACTTGAGGAAGGTGGGTAGAGGGGAGAGAAAAAGAAGAAGAGGAGGGAGGAAGAGAAAGAAAGAGAAGGAGAGAAGGTAGGAAGGAGAAGAAAAAGGGTAGGAGTAGGGAAGAGATAAGGGAAAGAAGAAGGGGATGGAGACTAGGAAGGAAGGAAGGAAGTAGAGAAGGAAGGGAGGGAGAAAGGAAAAGAAAGAGAAAACAAGGTGATGTCTTAGCAGGTGCGAAGGATGGTAAACAAACCATTCTAAACTGGCGCAGTGGTTAAATGCAGCACTGCAGGCTACGGTACTTCAGCTGACTGCAGTTCTGCAGTTCGGCTGTTCAAATCTCACCGGCTCAGGGTTGACTCAGCCTTCCATCCTTCCGAGGTGGGTAAAATGAGGACCCGGATTGTTGTTGGGGGCAATATGCTGACTCTGTAAAAAACCGCTTAGAGAGGGCTGAAAGCCCTATGAAGCGGTATATAAGTCTAACTGCTATAAACTATACCTTATAACCTTCCAAATGGGATAATAATAATATAAGAATGGCAAAGAAAAAGAATAATTATGTGAATGTATATCTATAATCTGTATATAAGAGAACAAATGACAGTAAAAATATGAAGCATAATATAGGTAAATAATATCTGGTCATAAGTAGCTAAGTTTAAATAAATAAAGAAATGTACATACAAATGGATAACGAATAAGGAGATTATGAATGAAAGATAGAAATGTATAGTAGGGAAAACACTAACTGCAAAGAAACCGATTCGAAACTGCTGTATGATATACGATGGAACTTATTGTTCCTATGTTGTTTTTATTGTTATGTGTTTGTTTTTGTTGATATGTTTATGTGTTTAAAATAAAAAAATTATCCTGGAAAAATAAAAAGAAAAGACATTCACCCTGCCAACAAAAAATAAAAATAAAAATACTTGAGTTAATATGAATTATGCTTGATGACTCTGGAAGAGATACACGGAAACCTTTTGTAACCAACTGATACGCTTTCTACAGTATGTAAAAAAGGAAGATTTTATGTGTTGTGCTTGTTTTGAAAATAAAAATAAATTTTATTTAAAAAAAAAAGATTGGACAGGCATTTGTCTTAAAATGGTACAGGGCCTTGATAGTGAACCTATGGCACACGGACCCCTCTCTGCGGGCATGGGAGCTGTCGCCCCAGCTCAGCCCCACTGCGCATGACTCCCACCGGCCAGCTGGTTTTCAGGTCTCTGCCGCGCACGCGTGAGATGTGCGTGCATACAATACAATACAATAGCAGAGTTGGAAGGGACCTTGGAGGTCTTCTAGTCCAAACCCCTGCCTAGGCAGGAAACCCTATACTCTTTCAGACAAATGGGGGTGCATGGGGAGGTCACTTGTGCAAGCACAGCGGGGCTGGGCACACGTGTGTGTGTCTTGTGCGCATTGCATTATAGGTGTGGGCATGCATGCGTGGGGGGGGCGGGTAATGCTGCCGACATTATTGCCGGTTCAGTGCACGTGCAATTTTGCGCTCCATATGTGTGCGCACTTGCCCATAAATAGAATATTAAAAAATGAAAAAAAAAAAAAAAAAAGAACCATGCCACGGTGACCGGAGAACCGGTTCGGAGGCGTGGCAGACCTGGGTCATTGCTGGTTCTGGAGACCCAGGCCAGCAAACCATTACCCGTTTGATCGAGCCGGTCCAAACTGGTAGGAACCCACCTCTGAACGTGCGTGCTATCGCGCATGCGTGAGCACATTCCGCATGGGAGGACAAAAAGTTTAGCCATCCCTGGTATAGGGTCTTCTGCTTCAGCAGCGTGTTGGACTAGAAGACCTTTAAGGTCCTTTCCGGCCAGTGGTGGGATATGACCAGTTTGCCCCAGTACGGGCATACCGGTACCTGCTGGGAACACCAGCTTCCGCTACGGTGCTCCGGAGGGCCAGCCCACCTGCCCGACATCCTTACCCATACTTGAGCCAATTGGGGCTTCCGGGCATGGCACCTGCGCAACGCTCCACTGAGCAGCTGGAGCGCTGTGGAGCCGTTGCAGAGCGTCGCGGGTGGTAAGCACTCAAGCGCGTGCTGTGTGCGTGCATGTGGTGGACGCCCAGCCCGGTTGCACTGCATGGGTTGCAACGGGATCCGGAACCCCCCATTGCTTCCGACCCTGTTATTGTGTTATAAATCACAACGGCCTATTTACTCGGTGGATCCTACAGATGGTGGCTGTTTAGGGCAGGTCAGTCAAAGACAAAAACCTCGCGTAGAGTCAAGGGAAGGAGGAATTAGCAATTGCAATTGCAAAATACTCTGGAGGCACCGTCTTTCGAATGCTTCCAAGGCTCCAGCTCTTGACATTCTCTTTCAGGTGTTTAGGTATAATGAGGCCCTGTGCTTTGTCTGCTGTTTTTTTTTTTCCCCTTCCCTCCCTTCTTCACCCTTCTCCTTCCTTTCTTCTCCACCCTGGACTCCTGCAAAATACTTAACATTTTCGTCCTAGAGGCTCAATTATGCCACTTGGCTCCAGCTTGGGAATAAATTGATAGCTTTAGGGAAAAACAACGACAAGAGGAGGAGGGGAAAAAAAAACCATTGAAACTAGAAGTGATCAAAGAGAGTCGCCGTCCGTCTCCATTCAAAGAAAATCCATATTTATTGCATATTTGCTCTACTAAACTGATCTATTCAGTACGTTAACCTTTGGTAGGTTCCCTTGGTTGGTTTTTTCTCCCCCAAGCCACACACACTCACGGTGTATACAAATATGGAGCTGTGTGTCTGAATTCCTACTTGGGCAAAACTCTAAGCGTCTGAACATTCCTTCCCAAGGACAGGGAGTCCTGGATGTACGACCACAATTGAGCCCAGCATTTCTGTTGTTAAGTGAGGCATTGGTTAAGTGAGTTTTGCCCCATTTTACGAACGTTCCAGCCACAGTTGTTAAGTGAAGCGCTGCAGTTGATGAATGAATAACTCAGTTGGGAGGGAGGACAGATCAATGGAAGGAAGGATGGATGGAGGGAAGGAAGACTGAGATAAGGGAGGGAGGGGGAGAGGAAGGAAGGAAGGACAGATCAATGGATGGAAGGAAAGAAGGAAGGAAGGAAGGACAGATGGATGGAAGGAAGATTGAAATAAGGCTTAGAGGGAGGGAGGAAAGAAGGAAGGACAGATAAAGGGAAGGAAGGAAGGAAGGAAGGAAGGAAGGAAGGAAAGAAGGAAGGAAGGAACATCGAAATAAGGGAGGGAGAGAGGAAGGAAGGAAGGACAGATCAAAGGATGGATGGAAGGGAAAAAGGAAGGAAGGATGGACAGTTGGATGGAAGGAATATTGAAATAAAGCTTGGATGGAGGAAGGGAGGGAGGGCAGATCAATGGAAGGAAGGAAGGAAGGAAGGAAGGAAGGAAGGAAGGAAGGAAGGAAGGAAGACTGTGATGAGGGAGAGAGGGAGGGAGGGAGGGAGGTAGAAAGGAAGACAATTAAAGTAAGATGCAATGGGAGTATAGAACAACCCAGGAATGCTCAAATGAAGATTAAAAAGATCAGTTAGTTTCCCTCTTTAGAGTCTAAAGTGAGACATGCTCAAAACAAGAAAACCTAGACTACGTAGATATCAAAACATTTTTAAAGAAAGAGGGTACAGCAGCTGCTGGGAACGGTCTTACTTTTTCTACTTTTTCTTCCGTGCGATTTCCATCTCTTTCTATTTTTCTAAACGTATCAAGGGCCTACTGTGCTCTCCTTCAATGCCACTTTCTCACCTCACCAGCCACTCTTGACGCCGAGCTTGTCGTTCAACCAGGAGGGGGAGAAGGCTGCTGATTTTTTCATTCCTTTGTTCCTCCATCTGTTCTTCTTTTCGTAATTCACGGAGCAGTAGACTCGTCTTCGGGGGTGGGTGGGGAGGAGAGGAGAGGAGGGGGTTGGGGAGAGGTTGGCAGCAAAGAGAGAGAGAGAAAAAAGCCATAAACGTTATAAAACAAATAAAAGAAAGAAACAAAGCATAAAATTAATTAAGCAGACCATAAGCAAATAGGGACAGTAAATCAATGCGCCTTTTTATTACACTTCTATGGCCTGGAAATCAATACAGTAAACGACGGGTCAAGAAGGGGACCAACCTCGCTTTGGTATTTAATCAAAGTACATGAAATCTTCAGGTGAAAATCTTAAAGCATCATCAGGTTCGTATTGGGAATTCATTTTTGTCAGGTGCAATTATTTGGTATTTTTTCTGATAAATACCAAAACAAAACAAACCCCAGCCCAACCCAATATTTGGAATATTTGGACTGCAGTTTTCTTGAGATACATTTTTAGTCTCACACTGTTCTTTCTCATATGCTATTTATTAGGGGGGGAGGAAGGAAGGAAGGAAGGAAGGAAGGAAGGAAGGGAAGAGGAAGGGAAGGAAAAGAGGAAAGGAAGGAAATAGTGAAAAAGGGAGGGAGAAAATAAAGCAAAAGGCAAGAAAGCAGGAAGGCAAGGAGGTGGTGGTGGTGGTGGTGGTGGAAGAGGAGGAGGAGGAGGAGGAGATGATGATGATGATGATGATGGAAGGAAGGAAAAGAGGGAAGGAAGGAAAGTGAAAAAGGAGAGAAAATAAACCAAAAAGAAGGAAGAAAAAGAGGAAAAGAAGGAAAAAAAGAAAGGAAGTAGTGAAAAAGGGAGGGAAGGAGGGAGGAAGATAATAAAGCAAAGCCATGAAAGCAGGAAGGCAAGGAGGAGGAGGAGGAGGAGGAGGAGGAAGAGAAGAAGAAGAAGAAGAAGAAGAAGAAGAAGAAGAAAGATGGAAGGAAGGAAGGAAAGTGAAAAAGGAGAGAGGAGGAAATAAATCAAAAGGAAGGAAGGAAGAAAAAGAGGAAAAGAAGGAAAAAAGGAAAGGAAAGGAAGTAGTGAAAAAGGGAGGGAGGGAGGAAGAAAATAAAGCAAAAGCAATGAAAGTAGGAAGGCAGGGAGGGTGAGGGTGAGGGTGAGGGCGAGGAGGAGGAGGAGGAGGAGACGAAGAAGAAGAAGAAGAAGAAGAAGAAGAAGAAGAAGAAGAAGAAGAAGAAGAAGAAGGGAAAAGAGGGAAGAAAGAAAAGTGAAAAAGGAGGGATGAAGGAAATAAAGCGGAAGGAAGGAAGGAAGGAAGGATCATTAAGGTAAGATGCAATGAGAGAATAAACCTCTTCCAGCATGAGGTTTCTAACATGAACTATTCTGCTCAAGCGTACTAATGCGGAGAAAGTGCTAATGTATAAAAATGTATTCATTTCCTCTCGGAATGAGATGTTGCTTATATTGCCAACGTGCTTTACATGATTAAGTAAACCATGACTTAAGGGTGATGAGGTCAGAACCGCAGCCTCCGTGAATATAAAATAACAAGGGCTTCCAAGGGCTCAATTCTCATTTTCAAACGGGGCTTAGCCAAAGGTTAGGAGGTGATAAGAAATATCCTGACAGCCTGAGGTCAAGGGTTCAAGAAATGTGGCCAAAGATATTATCAACCTGGAAAGCCATTTCCTCAAATCAACACTATGGGGTTGTTGTTTTTTTTGTTTTAATTTTGTAAAGAAGAACTGATCAATCAAAAGCTTGAGTGGTGCATTCCCTCTCTCTAAATATATACCTATATTTTCGGAAGATGTTCTTTTGAACAAGGGCCTTCTTATCAAAGTAAAGGTCAGCTCTGGGGTTTCTCATTCACTTAATGATCTTTAATGACAGATGACTGTCCATAGAAATTCTTTTTCACCCGATGTTGAGTGAAGCCTTCGACTTCGCTGCAGGATCTCCCTTCTTTTCCTTCGCAAGGCATGTCTAAGACCTGAGGTCATTTGAACCAACAAACGAGGCCCGTAGGTCTGTCTTATCTCATCGGTCGCCCAACGGAGAATTTGTTTGGAAGGGTTCTAATGTTTAGCATCTGTGGAAGGTGATCTTCCTCCACTCCCTTCCCTGCTGAAAACACGTCCTGGATGGGCCCAGTGAGAAAGATAAGAATAGAGTAGTGTAGTGTAGTGTAGTGTAGTGTAGTGTAGTGCAGTGTAGAGTGGAGTGGAGTGGAGTAGAATGGAGTAGAGTGGAGTGGAGTGGAGTGGAGTGGAGTAGAGTAGAGTAGAGTATAATAGAATATTGGAAAATAGAATAGAATAAAATAGAATAGAATATTGGAATGTAGAGAAGAGTAGAATACAGTAGAATAGAATATTGGAATGTAGAATATAATAAAGTAGAGTAGACTAGAGTAGACTAGAGTAGAGTAGAGTAGAGTAGAACAGAACAGAACATTGGAATGTAGAGTAGAGTAGAATAGAATAGAATATTAGAATGTAGAATAGAATGAAATGGAATGGAATAGAATAGAATAGAATAGAATTCTTTATTGGCCAAGGGTGATTGGACACACAAGGAATTTGTCAGTGTACATAAGGAGAATAAAAATACATTCATCGAGAATAAAAAGATACAACATTTAGTGATAGTCAAGGTTACTAATAAGCTATCAAATCGTACCAGGAAATTAAATAAAACAATATAAATAGTAAAGATACAAGCAACATGGTTATAGTCATCAGTGGGAAGCAATTGGTACTAAGAAGAAGAATAGTAATACAGTAAATTATTTGATAGTGCTGTGGGAATTAGTTGTTTAGCAGAGTGATGGCGTTTGGGGAAAAAACTGTCTTTGTGTCTAGTTCTTCTGGCGTGCAGAGCCCTGTAGCATCATTTTGAGGGCAGAAGTTGACACAATTTATGTCCAGGATGCGAGGAGTCTGTAGATATTTTCACAGCCCTCTCTTTGAGTCCTGCAGTGTTCAGGTCCTCAATGG
This sequence comes from Thamnophis elegans, assembly GCF_009769535.1. Classification (NCBI taxonomy): domain Eukaryota; kingdom Metazoa; phylum Chordata; class Lepidosauria; order Squamata; family Natricidae; genus Thamnophis; species Thamnophis elegans. The sequence goes on along the minus strand of NC_045554.1, from coordinate 44,151,969 downwards.
AAGGCAGGTTACAATCAATTGACAATGGATAATTAACAAGCCACAGCATCAACAACTCTGTGCCACCAAGAGATTCTAGACTCTTGGTTCAGCTGGCCGGGGCGGGGGGGAGGTGTGGTGTTTGAGACCTTCCCTCAAAGAATCGATGTGATTTAGGCCATGTTTGGGGCATTGAATTCTCCCTGTTCCTGGAACTGAACAGGCGAAAGGATGCTCTGCTCCTCTTTAGCACTTCATTTTGTCAACAAATAAGGTTTTCATCAGGAGATCTAATGTACTTCCCAGCAGAGATTAAGAAGGATCAGTTCTGAGCTCTCGCTAAGCCCTTCTCACTTCAAGGGTTGAGGACCAAAATAAATAGCCAGGGATGGAGGGAACTTTAGTTCCTAAGCAGCAGAGCCTCCCTCTTCCAACTCCTGCAAATTATCCCATGGAAAACAGTTCTTTTGGGTTATAATTTATAAGTGCGGGAAGTGGGGAACTAGCAATAGCAATAGCAGTTAGACTTATATACCGCTTCATAGGGCTTTCAGCCCTCTCTAAGCGGTTTACAGAGTCAGCATATCGCCCCCACAGTCTGGGTCCTCATTTCACCCACCTCGGAAGGATGGAAGGCTGAGTCAGCTTTGAGCTGGTCAAGATCGAACTGGTGGCAGTCGGCAGAATTAGCCTGCAATACTGCAATTGAACCACTGCACCACCACGGCCCTTCCTTCCTTCCTTCCTTCCTTCCTTCCTTCCTTCCTTCCTTCCTTCCTTCCTTCCCTTCCTTCCTTCCTTCCTTCCTTCCTTCCCCCTCCCTCTCAATAGTATTTAGACTTATATACTGCTTCATAGCAATAGCTCTTAGACTTAAATACCACTTTACAGCCCTCTCTAAGCAGTTTACAATGTCAGCCTCTTGCCCCCCAACAAACTGGGTCCTCATTTTACCCACCTTGGAAGGATGGAAGGCTGAGTCAACTTTGAGCTGGTCAAGATCGAACTGGTGGCAGTCGGCAGAATTAGCCTGCAATACTGCAATTGAACCACTGCACCACCACGGCCCTTCCTTCCTTCCTTCCTTCCTTCCTTCCTTCCTTCCTTCCTTCCTTCCTTCCTTCCTTCCCCCTCCCTCTCAATAGTATTCAGACTTATATACTGCTTCATAGCAATAGCTCTTAGACTTAAATACCACTTTACAGCCCTCTCTAAGCGGTTTACAGAGTCAGCGTCTTGCCCCCAAAAATCTGGGTCCTCATTTTACCCACCTCGGAAGGCTGAGTCAACATTAAGCCTGTCAGGACCGAGTAGAATGGAATGGATATTCTGGTTTTAAGATATCGCACCTGTCCTTGGGACTCACAAATCAAAACGGTAACCCTACTTCTTTTTAAAAAAATTATTGCACCGTGCTCAACACCAACAACTTCATTCAACAATTGCAGCGGAAGTTTTTGGGGTTTTTAAAACCCTCAGGGAGCTGTTGAAAAATGGCCGCCTGCTTGTGGAGAGAAACAAAAGGAAGAAGGAGAGAAGCGAGGGAGGAGGAAAAGGGAGGGGAGGCCGCTGCTCTTTATAGAAGCCAGCTGTTGCAACATGTGGTCCTTTTGGCCTGCCTTGGCTTCCCCACTGTTAGCCCAGTGCAGGTATAACTAACATGTCAGTGCTTTGAAGAGCACTCAACAGGTTTGCAGAGATGACGAATGGCCGAAGATCATATGCAACACAGAATGCATCGAGTAATTCATATTTCGGTGTACGGTTGTCCCAAGTCCTGCAGTTTTAACGTATGGGAAGGAGCTAGTGATTGGAAGGGAAGGGAAGAGGAGAAGAGAGGAGGGGAGAGAAGAGAATAAGAGAATAAACCCTATACCATTTCAGATAAATGTCTGTCTAATCTCTCCTTAAAAGCTTCCAGTGTTGGGAGTCCCCACAACTTCTTGAGCCAAATTGTTCCACCGATGAATAGATCTCATTGTCAGGAAATTTCTCCTTAGTTCTAAGTTGCTTCCCTCCTTGATGAGTTTCCACCCATTGCTTCTTGTTCTATCCTAAGGGGCTTTGCACAATACTTTGACTCCCTCTTCTTTGTGGCAATGCCTGAGATATTGGAAGACTGCTGTCATGTCTCCCCTAGTCCTTCTTTTCATTAAACTAGACATACCCAGTTCCTGCAACCGTTCTTCATATGTTTTGGCCTCCAGCCCCCTAATCCTCTTTGTTGCTCTTCTCTGCACTCTTTCCAGAGTCTCCACATCTTTTCTACATCGTGGCGACCAAAACTGAACGCAGTATATTCCAAGTGTGGCCTTCCCAAGACCTTATAAAGTGGTATTAACACTTCACAGGATCTTGATTCTATCCCTCTGTTTATGCAGCCTAGAACTGTGCCCGCTAGTGTAGCACAGACCCGCTGCCTTGGTCTTGACAGTCCATTCTCCAAAGCGCCTGAGGGCAGGAGAAGAAGCAATGGGTGGAAACTAATCAAGGAGAGAAGCATCTTAGAACTAAGGAGAATTTTCCTGAACAATTAGAACAATTAACCAGTGGAACAACTTGCCTCCAGAAGTTGTGAATGCTCAAACACTGGAAGTTTTTAAGAAGATGTTGAATATCCATTTGCCTGAAGTGGTTTAGGGTTTCCTGCCTAGGCAGCGGGGTGGACTAGAAGACCTCCAAGGTCCCTTCCAACTCTGTTATTCTATTCTATTCTATTCTATTTTGTTCTGTTCTATTCTGTTCTATTCTATTCTATTCTAGTCTACTACTCTACTGTATTTATTAAGAGATCTTCAAGAACCTACTTCAAGGTACACATCTCAATAGCAACCCAACAAAACAGAAGCCATGACTTTCCCGCGACTCTTAAATCTTTCCCATCGAGTACCTTAACTACTGCTGCTTTTAAACAAAAAAGCCGCTTTCTTATGACAGGAGAAGGGATGGGATTTTTCTAGCCTCTCCCTATATAACCAAAGCCTCGTTTTGACCGTTGCAGATTTACAAAATTGTTGCTTTCGGTCTCTGCCCTCCCAACCCATGTTTCTCTTCTTCCCCTTGACCTGCAATTTTAAAACTTAGCCTAATCTACTTCGGCTGGCTTGGCCTATGCAGTCAACACACAGACGAGAGACTCGGGGGATGGGGGGAAATGCATTTTTTCTCTCCTTTTTGGAGTCGGAGAAATCCCAACGACGGCAACAAAGCCGGCCTCTAAAATACCTAGGAAGCGGACATAAAAATAATAAAAGGAAGGACAGGAACGGAATGAAAAATACGAAGGTCAATAATTCCATCCAGCAGTCGGGGGGGATATATATATATATATATATATATATATATATATATATATATATATATATATATATATATATATATATATATATATATATATATATATATATATTTCAAGCTATTTAGCTCTCATCAGCTAGGGTTGTGACACTAAATATATACCTTCTTCCCTGGCTTCAGCTGATAAGGAGGAGACCTGTGGCTTAATGGCTAAGACGTTTGCCTAAGATGCAATACAGCACAGGTTCGAATCCCAGTAAGGTTGTGGCTAGCTGATGAGAGCTAAATAGCTTGAAATAGGTCTATACTAGTCTCCCTTTATTTATTTATCAGCACAAATAAAAAAACACAAATATAACAAAGGCAACAGTTAAAATATTGGGTTTCTGTCGTGATGGACTCTTGTGACGAGCCGATTGACAGATGATGGAAGCAGTTAGCTTCCTCCCATAATTGGGGCTTACCAGGGGTTGTGACACTGTGTGTGTGTGTGTGTGTGTGTGTGTGTGTGTGTGTGTGTATGGCTCAGTTTTTGAGAAGTAAGGAATACTTATTCTTAAGGGCGGTTTTCTCCTAGATTTATTCTCTGGACTGACAATTGTAGGGAAAATACTTAACTAATCTCTCATTCCAGATCAGGGTCCCAGGTGTGATTTAAACCAAAGGAATAGTAATTCTGTGCAGAAGCATTTTATTCAGGTGTTCTCTCCTAGTTTCCCTAAGAGCATGAAGCAAACTCCTTGTCCCAACAAAAAAACCTCTTTTATTAATTGACTGTGAATTCTGCTCGGTCACATCCAGCAAAGTCTTTCAAGGGAGGATTTATAGTCACAGACCTTATCAGGCGTGGAGAGCTGCCAGGCCGATATCTGCAAAACTTGGCAAGGAGTCTCAGAGAGTCACGAACCAATTAAGCGAATTCTCCTGCAAACTCCACTCCACTTTTTCTCCTCTTTTATTTCCTCTGGGAGGGGCCATTCATCGTCCACCTGTGGCCTTACTCCCAAGTCGACCCCAGTTCTTTAGCTGTTCCCTTCGTCTGGCAACTCTGCGCATGCACACACTGGGAACAGGCTCCAGCTGTTCATCTGCCTCACTGACTCTGAAGGCAGCTGATAACTGGCATATGTCTCTGGCCCCCTCTCTGCCTCTGACACAGAGCCCTCATCAGAGCCTTCCCCAGACTTCAGGACTGGCCCATGTTCCTCCCCCCCCCCAACCTCCTCACTGTCTGAAGCTGCTGCCGACTCCGCTGGTCGCTGGCAGGCCACAGCATGTGCGCAACACAATTTACATTGAAGAGCATACACATGTCTGGCACATCTTGGGCACGCGGGTTATCGGTAGCAACCCACCCCTGATATACATACACACATACAGATCATGATCATCATTTTAGCCCTTGTCTATGTACTGCAGGACGAAGGCCTCACGTTTCCAGCCAAGATTGTGCCCAGGTTTCCTTTTGCCAATTGGGCCCACCACATTTGCTGATGTGGTCAATCCATACATAGACATATACTAAAATCTGTCCCATATTAGGAAGCGGGAAAAGCATTTTTTTAAAAAAAATGATTCTGGAAATGTATGCTAGTGGTTTGCAAGAAAGAAAGAAGGAAAAAAGGAAAGAAAGAAAGAAAGAAAGAAAGAAGGAAAGAAGGAAGGAAGGAAAGAAGGAAGGAACAAAAGAAAGAAAGAAAGAAAAAAGAAGGAAAGAAGGAAGGAAGGAACAAAAGAAAGAAGGAAGGGAAGGAAAGGAAGGAAGGAAGGAAGAAAGAAAGGAAGAAAGAAAGAAAGAAAGAAAGAAAGAAAGAAAGAAAGAAAGAAAGAAAAAGAAAAAGAAAGAGTTGAGGTCAGTAAAATATTTTCCAGGTCAAAAGATCAACCATGGGATACAAAGACACTTTTCCCCTAGCAAATCAATCAACTTGCCACAGAGCATGCAAGACCAATAGTCATCAACTCCAGGACAGAGACAAAAAATATACTCTTTGTCCCCTTTTTTAACACAATAGGTTATTTAAAGCTTGTGAACACTCTCGCTTCGCATCCTGCCCTCATCCCTCTTTGGATACTCATGAATTAAAAACAAAGGGTCCCAATGAATATGGTAGCCATGCTGCAGGGTTAAGCATGCAACCTTAAAATATGGTACCCTTACGTCCGGGCGTAAAAAGGCCCTTGACAATGTGGACAGGAATTACTGCTGTTCGAGAAAAAGGAGACAATTAAAAAGCATCCAGGCTGTTTGCCGAAACAGCTGTTGGCGTTTTCATCCCATCTGACCTCTAAAAAGGAGAAGGGGTATAACCCCCCCCCCCCAAACACCTTGGATATTTTAAAACAAGAGGACTAGAAGGGATGATGCCTGCCTCTTCGTTTTTCTTGTAAAAATGGGCTTTGCCCAATTGCAAATATCACCGCACTGATTTTTCTACTTCGATACAGTTCTTGCCCAACTTTGGAAAAACGGAAAGGGAGAGGGAAGACGGTGTGGAGATCTCTCGAAGAAAAGGGAAGGTCAAGTTCTGGCTTGACTACGTTGCGAAGGGGAATAAGAAGGGTGTAAAAAGTGCCCTCTTTGGAAACGACTGACAAATGGGAGATGTTCAAGAGAAGAATCTCTGAACCGAAAAATTGGGGGAGTTCTGTGAAGTTTCTGCATGCTTAACAGGGAACATGCTAAGAGCCAGTTTGGTCTAGTGACTGAGGCATCAGGCTAGAAACTGGGAGACTGTGAGTTCTAGTCCCGCTTTAGGCATGACAGCTGGTTAGGTGACTGTGGGCTAATCACTAGGATATTGGGAGTTCAGTCTTAAGGTATAGAAGCTGCTTAGCTGACTTTGGGTGAATCACCAGGAGAGGATGAGTTCTAGTTCTATATTAAGCATGAAAGTCAGCTGGGTGACTTTACACGAATCACCAGGAGATGGTGAGTTCTAGTCTCAGCCATGAAAGCCAGCTGGGTGACTTTGAGATGATCACACTGTAGAGACGGTGAGTTCTAGTCCCAGCTGGGTGACTTTGGGCCCTCATTCTCTCTCAGTCCAAACCACCACAAAGGGTGGCTGTTATGGGGAGGAAATAGAATGAGAATGCTGTGTTACCACCTTGCATTTTTTGTAAAAATAATAAAGGCAGGAGACAAATAAACAAACATCAAAATCCCAGCCATGGTGTGACCTTTCATTCCTTCCTCGCCTCTCTTTCTAGGACCTCAAAATCTAACAGAAGATCTGAGAAACACGGAGTCCCAATGGATGCCATCGACTCTACTCAAACCCAACTTCTCCTGGCCTGTCTGGTCCTCCCACAGCCTGCCTGACTCATGGTTACACAAGGGTGAAATCCAGCAGGTTTTTGACAGGTTCTGGAGAACCGGTAGCAGAAATGTTGAGTAGTTCGGCGAACCAGCAAATGCCACCTCTGGCTGGCCCCAGAGTGGGTTCGGAATAGAGATTTTGCAGTATCCTTCCCCTAGAGTGGGGAGGGAATGGGGATTTTGCAGTATCCTTCCCCTGGAGTGGGGAGGGAATGGGGATTTTGCAGTATCCTTCCCCTGGAGTGGATTCAGACTGGAGATTTTGCAGTATCCTTCCCCTGGAGTGGATTCAGAATGGAGATTTTGCAGTATCCTTCCCCTGGAGTGGATTCAGAATGGAGATTTTGCAGTATCCTTCCCCTGGAGTTGGGAGGGAATGGGGATTTTGCAGTATCCTTCCCCTGGAGTGGATTCAGAATGGAGATTTTGCAGTATCCTTCCCCTGGAGTTGGGAGGGAATGGAGATTTTGCAGTATCCTTTCCCTGGAGTGGGAAGGGAAGGGGAGATTTTGCAGTATCCTTCCCCTGGAGTGGGGAGGGAATGGGGATTTTGCAGTATCCTTCCCCTGGAGTGGGGAGGGAATGGAGATTTTACAGTATCCTTCCCCTGGAGTGGATTCAGAATGGAGATTTTGCAGTATCCTTCCCCTGGAGTCGGGAGGGAATGGATATTTTGCAGTATCCATCCCCTACCATGCCCACCAAGCCACGCCCACAGAACCAGTAGTAAAAAAAAAATTGAATTTCATTATCGTGGTAACGCCTTCATAAATGAAAAGCATTCGTGGGAAGCTTTTGGAACGAGGAAGGGGAAAAAAAAACCTCCACTCCTTGGGGAACGAATGCAATAAAAGAAAAGTTTTGTTTCTGCCACGTGGGCTTACGACCGGACTTCAGAAAATATATATATATGAAAAAAAACAAAAACCATCCCATTCTCTTTTGTGAAACAGATACTTTCTCTTCTCTTCCAGCGGGAAGAAAACACGCTGTGGATAAACAGAACAAAAGAAAGGGGAAAAAAAGAAGAAAGCAACAGAAGAAAGGAAAGCCAAGCCATGCATAATAAATATCAGAATGGAAGTTTTGCTCATCAAACTAAGATTCCAAATATATTCTAATCTCTTGAGCCACCTTGCTTTGATGTCTGCCGAACGAGAAAGCCTGTGTATTTTGTAAGATTTACAGCATGCCCAGTGGAAACGGTCTCATATTTCACTTTTTCCCCCCCTCTCCTCCTTCTCTATTTGAAATTAAGAATATATTAGGCCAATTGAGTTTCCTGATGTTTATTGTGTTGGACTGAGAACTTATTCAGAGATTCAGAAGGTCTCCGCGCTTAACTGCAGCATCAATAGCATTCCTAGAAGTTCATTTTTCTCTGCTAAAAAAAAGGGGGGTTGGCTGGAAATAAGATCTGAAAAATCATCTGGTTTGGTTAGGGGGTGGGGGGGGAAGCTTGCTTCACATAAGAAGCAACAAAGGAAAGTTTAAAATGGCCATTTTTTGATAAAGTGGATGGCGTTGTTTTTTTAAAGAAACAACAGCAAGGATTTAAAATAGAATTTAGAACAGAATAGAGTTGGAAGGGACCTTGGAGGTCTTCTAGTCCAACCCCCTGCCTAGGCAGGAAACCCTACACCACTTCAGACAAATGGTTATCCAACATCTTCTGGAGGCAAGTTGTTCCCCTGATTAATTGTTCCAACTGTCAGGAAATTTCTCCCTAGTTCTAGGTTGCTTCTCTCCTTGATTAGTTTCCACCCATTGCTTCTTGTTCAAAGTTGCACCCCTAACTTTGTAGCTACCACCTGATCCTAGAAAAAGCAAGCAGCTGCTTTCATGGCCTGCAGATACGTTCAACCTAAAAGCCCCGGTGGCACAGTGGTTAGAGGGCAGTACTGCAGGCTACTTCTGCTGACTTCCGTTGCCTGCGGTTCGGCAGTTCGAATCTCACTAGGCTCAAGGTTGACTCAGCCTTCCATTCTTCCGAGGTGGACAAAATTGTTGGGGAAAATAAGCTGACTCTGTAAACCACTTAGAGAGGGCTGTAAAGCACTGTGAAGTGGTATATAAATCTAAGTGCTATTGTTATTGCTTTGCTCTTTTCCCCTTCCTTCCTTCCTTCCTTCCTTCCTTCCTTCTTTCCTTCCTTCCTTCCTTCCCTTCCTGCCCTCCCTCCCTCCTTCCTTTCTTTCTGTGAAGTAGTTAGAAAGCAGTATTGCAGGCTAACTCTGCCAACTGCAAGGAGTTCGATCATGATTGGCTCAAGATTGACTCAGTGTTCTGTAATTCCGAGGTTGGTAAAATGAGGATCCAGATTGTTCGGGGCAATATGCTAACTCTGTAAGTCGCTTAGAGAGGGCTGTAAAGCACTGTGAAGTGGTATATAAGTCTATTGCTAAGTGCTATCTTCCTCCCACCCCCCTCCCAAAGCATCATTTTGGAACGGAATCTGAAGCACTCCGCTGCCCATTAATAATTTAACAAATTGCAAGGAAACGGTAAGGGCCGCATGGAAAATACTCGAAAAATAAATGCTCAGACAAACTAGTTTTACAGGGCTGATTCTTCTCTGACATTATGAAGGACAGCTTAATATTTAAATTCATGCACATTTTCTCCAGCTGCCTAACATCTTTCTCAAGCTTATGCCTTATTCAGAATACAATACCTACAAACCTTTTGAATGAAAGGCACCGGCGGAATTTATTTTATTCTATCTACATGTCATTAATATGTATTATATCTCCATGCAGTTCGAGAATAGATCCCTGCATCTCTTGGGCTAGCGCAATAAAGGTTATAGGTCCTTGGGGATTTTCCCTACCTTTTTAAAATATATATATATCTGATCCCATGTGGGCTTGATTTACAAGTTACTCAAACTGCCTTGTGCAACTTAAACCTGGATTCTGCGTGCTGACACCGGAAACGTGTCCCTGTTCAAATAGGAATTCTCAAAAAAGAATAATAACAGAGTGGGAAGGGACCTCGGAGGTCCTCTAGCCCAACCAGCTACTCAAGCAGGAAATCCTACATCGTTTCAGACAGATGATTGGTCGATCTCTTCTTAAGAGCCTCCAATGTTGGAGCACCTACAACGTCTGAGCCATGGTGGCGCAGTGGTCAGAGTGCAGTACTGCAGGCTACTTCGGCTGACTGCTGGCTGCCTGCAATTTGGCAGTTCCAATCTCACCAGGCTCAAGGCTGACTCAGCCTTCCGAGGTGTGTAAAATGAGGAACCAGATTTGGGGGGGGGGGGCAATATGCTGACTTTGTAAACCGCTTAGAGAGGGCTGTAAAGCACTGTAAAGTGGTATATAAGTCTAAGGGCCTTTGCTATTGCTTTGCTCTTCTCCCCTTCTTTCCTTCCTTCCTTTCTTCCTTCCTTCCTTCCATTCCTTCCTTCTTTCCTTCCTTCCCTTCCTTCCTTCCTGTGCAGTAGTTAGAAAGCAGTGTTGCCGACAAACTCTGCCAACCAACAGGAGTTTGATCCTGACCACCTCAAAGTTGACTCAGCCTTCCATCCTTCCGAGATGGGTAAAATGAGGAACCAGATTTGGGGGGGCAATATGCTGACTTTGTAAACCGCTTAGAGAGGGCTGTAAAGCACTGTAAAGTGGTATATAAATCTAAGGGCCTTTGCTATTGCTTTGCTCTTTTCCCCTTCCTTCCTTCCTTCCTTCCTTCCTTCCTTCCTTCCTTCCTTCCTTCCTTCCTTCCTATGCAGTAGTTAGAAAGCAGTGTTGCTGACAAACTCTGCCAACCAACAGGAGTTCGATTGTGACCTGCTCAAAGTTGACTCAGCCTTCCATCCTTCCGAGGTGGGTAAAATGAGGATCCAGATTGTTGGGGAAAACAAGCCAACTCTCTAAACTACTTAGAGAGGGCTGTAAAGCACTGTAAAGTGGCATATAAGTCTTAGTGCTATTGCTCTTCTGGAGGCAAGCCGTTCCAGTGATGAATTGTCCTCAATGTTGGGGAATTTCTCCTTAGTTCTTCTCTCCTTGATGAGTTTCCATCCGTCCCTTCTCATCCTGCCTTCAGCTGCTTTGGAGAAGAGGTTGACCCTCCCTCTTCCTTGTGGCAGCTGCCCAAATGTCACCTCTACAGCTTAACGTCCTGTGAAATTTGAAACTTATGAGGCTGGGTAGACTTCCCTCCTCTATCTATCTCAAGTTGTCATTGCCAGAACAACCCTAATCCTAAGGCATCATTCACAGGTTTGTCCCTTTCTGCAGCCCACTTGAGACACCCATCCATTCACGCCATGTTGCTTTCAATGGAATGTGCCTTTGGAAGGAACTGCTTCCCATTGCCAGTCAATCATGTCCACACCTACCGGGATTCAAAATTTCCCTAGCCGTTTGGAAGATGTTAAGATGGATGACTTATCAGCCTCATTTTAGCAATAGCAATAGCAGTTAGACTTATATACAGCTTCATAGGGCTTTCAGCCCTCTCTAAGCGGTTTACAGAGTCAGCATATTGCCCCCTATAACAATCTGGGTCCTCATTTTACCCACCTCGGAAGGATGGAAGGCTGACTCAACCTTGAGCCGGTGAGATTTGAACAGCCGAACAGCCGAACTGCAGTCAGCTGAAGTAGCCTGCAGTGCTGCATTTAACCACTGCGCCATCTCGGCTCTTTTGATCTTTCAATTAACTCCAGGGGTGGAATTCTTCCGGTTTGACCCAGTTCGGGCATACCAGTAGCTCCGAAGATCTGCTGAGAGTCAACCGGTTTGCTCCATCTTTCAGTGGGGCCCGCTCACCCGCCCGCCCCTGGGTTATACTTACCATTGTCAGGCCTGCCCTACAGTTATATCCCTTTTAAGATCTTTGGCCTGCCACACTCTCTCTTATTTCATTACGCTGTTTTATTAGTGTAGTAGTTGGGAGGGGGGAATAGAAAGGAGTAGAATTGTGGAATGTGTTGTTGTCATTCTTTTCTAGAATCCCAAGGTCATCTTTTGCCTCTGCACCTCGGCACCTGACCGGAACCAGCTGGGTGGAGATGCCAGTGTGGAAGGAGAAGATTGGACCATGTGATGGATTTGTGGGTGTGGGGACAAGATCATGAACTTTCAACTGGGTGGGAATCCCATGTAACATTCGGAACTGGGATTCCACAGCATGATGCCAACATGTCTGTCTTATTAAATTGGAACTTTAAGGATAGCTCTGCCTTGGACTCTGATTTAATTCTGCATGGTATTTGGAACACTGACAACCATGTTTTCCCGAATATAAGACAGGGTCTTATTTTCTTTTGACTCCCAGAATAAGCACTTGACCTTATTTTTGGGAAGGTCTTATTATTTTTGAGGTGCAGGAGGCGGCGAGCATGGTCAGCTCAAGGCTGCTGCTGCGTTGCAATATTTTTGTGGAGGGCTTACAATGCAGTCCTCTCCATTCAGCGGTTGAGAAGAAGTGACCAGGAACGACTGAGAACATGGACAGAAAAGGCTTGTTCCCTCCATCCCATAATTCTAAAAAAAAAAAACCTTTCATCCCCAAACGGGACACTCACCCAAAACATACTATGCCGAATGAGAATTTTGAAAGCCCACGTCTTTGGAAGTTGGGCAAAGCTGTATTAGAACCTCAAATGGTCATTTTCCATGTTGGATGGAAGTTGAAATAGACATGTTGAAAAGGCTCTTCATCCGTAACAATGGGAATTCCCATTGTTATATGATTAATAGCAACAGTAATGGCTTTTAGACTTGTACACTGCTTTGTAGTGCTTTTACAATCCTCTCTAAGCGGTTTACAGAGTCGGCCTCTTGCCCTCAACAATCTGGGTCCTCATTTTACTGACCTTGGAAGGATGGAAGGCTGAGTCAACAGAGAAACAGAGAGAGAGAGAGAGAGAGAGAGACAGAGACAGAGACAGAGACAGAGAGACAGAGAGACAGAGACAGACAGAGATTGGCAATAGTCCTTAGACATATACTGCTTTACAATGTTTTACAGCCCTCTCTAAGCGGTGTACAGAGTCAGCCTCTTGCCCCCAACAATCTGGGTCCTCATTTTACTGACCTTGGAAGAATGGAAGGCTGAGTCAACAGAAAAACAGAAAGAGACAGAGAGGCAGAGAGACAGACAGAGACAGACAGAGACAGAGAGACAGAGAGAGACAGAGATAGAGACAGAGATAGAGAGACAGAAAGAGACAGACAGACAGAGACAGAGAGAGACAGAGACAGAGAGACAGAGACAGAGAGACAGAGAGAGACAGAGATAGAGAGACAGAGATAGAAAGACAGAAAGAGACAGACAGACAGAGACAGAGAGAGACAGAGACAGACAGAAATAGAGAGAGAGAGACAGACAGACAGAGACAGACAGACAGACACAGACTGATTGACTGACTGCACCAAACAAATAAAATAAAATAAAATCAAGTGCATAATTCCCAGTGGAATTGACCGCCTCTTGCCAGACAAGCTGAAAGCTGATTACAATATTTCCCCTCCTTTGGGTATGCAACAGCTTTTGTTGACGGAGAGCGTATTAATATTCAGGCTAACCGCCTGTCAACAGTCCAGACAGGTCCCAGGAAAGATTCTGAAACTGACCAGGTTTCTCTGCCCTTCCAGAATTCTTCAGGAGACAGAGAGCAGCACCCTTGACCCGGGCAGAAGCAGAGATAAGCCTTCTGCATTGTAGACCTTCATGGGAAGAAAGGACTGGTGTGTGTGTGTGTGTGTGTTTGATGGGGTCTTTTCCTCCATCCCCACCTCCCTGCCTCACGCTTTTCTCCACCCAAAGTTTGAACGAAACACACCGGCCATGTCCGACGTGGGAACGAGAAAGGGAAGGCGAGAAGAAGCAAAACGACACCTTGATTTCAGTGGGACCTCAAGGAGGCCGTGGACTGCCTGTTTGATTTAAACCCGTGATGGCGAACCAATGGCGCGCGTGCCACAGGTGGAACGCAGGGCTCTCTCTGCCGGCACGCAAGCCGGTTGCCCCAGCTCAGCTCCACCGCACATGTGCGTGCTGTCGCACAACGGCCAGCTGGTTCTCAGGTCTCCGCTACACATGCGTGGGGGTTGGGGCGCATGTAGGAGACACGCATGCATGTGGGGGGGGTTGTGTGCGCATGCATGGGGAAGCGTGAGGAGTTGCGTTGGGGGGAGTGTGTGTGGTTGCATGTGCATGCGGGGGGGGGAAGCATGCAGACGACAAAAAGGTTAGCCATCGCTGATTTAAACCCAAGCTGCCTTAGCAGACACACGGACTCCAGCATTAATATGAGAGAGAGAGAGCAGGTAGTGATTACTGGGAAAAGCTGAGCTGGAATGGCCAGCTTAGGTCATCTGGCTTAACCGTTTCATTATATGTGCAGCAAAGGTGGGATAAATCAGTGCTGAAGGAGGGGAGAAAGAGCGAGGGAAATAAGAGAGAGACAGAGAGACAGAGAAAGAGAGAGAGAGAGAGAGAGAAAGAAAGAGAGAGACAGAGAGACAGACAGACAGAGAGAGAGAGAGAAAGAGAGGGAGTGAGAAAGAGAGAAAGAGAGAGAGACAGACAGAGAGAGAGAAAGAGAGAGAGAAAGAGAAAGAGAGAGAAAGAGAAAGAGAGAGAAAGAGAGAGAGAGAGAAAGAGAGACAGAGACAGAGAGAGAGAAAGAGAGATACAGAGAGAGAGAAAGAGAGAGAGAGAAAGAGAGAGAGAGAGAGAAAGAGAGAGAAGCTGCTATCCTGATGTTTCTCCAGATATTGTCGCTTAATGTATCCTCGGTAGAATTCTATTCAACACTTCTGTCTTTAACTACAAAGCGAGAGGCTGTAGCAGCTTTAGGAAACATAAGTATCGTCTTTTTTCACCGCACAGTATCTGTGTGTGAAATTCTCTAAAGGGGTTTAAGTATTTACCCTGAGCACTATCAGGCAGCTTCTAAAATTCTCCTTGCCCTATTGCAAAGGGGGGAAAGAGGAGGGAGTCCAAGGAGAACAACCAGGCTGGTGGGGAGATGGGGGGGTGAGGAGGAGGGAGGAACTACTTCAAAGAGAATCATAAACACCAGGCCTTTGTGCTCTGAGCATATATTTTGTTTTGGAAGCTTAGCTCTGAATTCGCTCGGAATTGTAAATATTATCTATATGAGAGAGAGACAGAGACACACACAGAGAGAGACAGAGACATACACACACAAAGAGAGAGAGACACACATACAGAGAGACAGAGAGACAGAGAGAGACAGAGACAGAGAGACAGAGACAGAGAGATAGACAGAGACAGACAGAGAGAGAGAGAGATACAGAGAGACAGAGACACAGAGAGACAGACAGAGAGAGAGACAGAGACACAGAGAGACAGAGAGAGACAGAGACAGAGAGAGACAGAGACACAGTGAGACAGAGACAGACACACAGACAGAGACAGACAGACAAGAGAGAGACAGAGAGAGACACAGACAGAGACAGAGAGGCACAGAGACAGAGAGAGACACAGAGAGTGAGACAGAGACAGAGAAACAGACAGAGACAGAGAGAGACAAAGAGAGAGAGACAGACAAGAGAGACAGAGAGAGACACAGAGGCACAGAGAGACATACACAGAGAGAGAGAGGGAGAGAGAGAGACAGAGAAACAGGCAGAGGCAGAGAGAGACAAAGAGAGAGAAAGACAAGAGAGAGACAGAGGCACAGAGAGAGACACAGAGGCACAGAGAGACAGACACACACACACAGAGAGGGACAGAGAGAGACAGAGACACAGAAAAACAGATAGAGACAGATAGAGACAGATAGAGACAGAGAGACACACACAGAGAGAGAGAGACAGGCAGAGAGAGAGACACAGAAAGAGAGAGAGAGAGAGAGACAGACAGACAGACAGACAGAGAGTTATGATGTCACTTAGTTTGGTCATGAAACATCTGGAGAACTCCAAGGACCCTATCGTTCCTTATCATATCCAAACGCAGGTCAACTTGCAATGTTTCTCTTCCCTCAATGCACAGAAGACAGCTGGAGATCCAACCAAGGAGGTTCACTAGCCCTGCCTTACGTGTTCTGTTTCTTCCCACGAATTTCCAAACAGAAAGGATCTCTTTTTTCTCCCTATACTCCAAAAAAAAGGTACCCTGGGATGAGTACAGATGGCTCTTCTTTCTTTTAACCTATTGATGGGGGAGGCCTTCAGAAAACCCCAGGGCTGTAGGCTGGGACTGAGAAGTTAGAGGTAGAAAATAATCAACGTATCTTGGAAGGTAACAGTGGCAAGATCCTTCCCTGCCTCTGTCTGGAAATAAATCCATGGACATGGCTATAAAAACCTCCAGAATCTGATCTTGACTTGGAGAAGAACTTCAGCTGCTGGGTGTTTTTCAACCCCTAAATCAGCCATTCTTTTTTGGAGAAATTAAACATTGTGCTGCAAACTAGGGCATACAAAACCTTTGCCAGACCAATTCTCGAATACAGTTTGTCTGCCTGGAATCCACAGTGTATATCGGGCATTAATACGATCGAACGAGTCCAGAGGTATTTCACGAGAAGAGTTCTCCACTCCTCTGCTCACAATTGAATCCCTTACGCCACCAGGCTCGAAATTTTGGGCTTCGACAACCTGGAACTACGCCGATTAAGGTATCACCTAAGCCTAGTACACAAAATTGTCTGCTACAACGTCCAACCTGTCAACGGCTACTTCAGCTTCAACCGCAATAATACACGGGCAAATAAGAGATACAAACTCAAGGTAAACCGCTCCAAACTTGATTGCAGAAAATACGACTTCAGCAACAGAGAGGTCAACGCCCGGAATGCTCTACCGGACTCCATTGTTACATCCTCAAACCCTCATAGCTTCAACCTCAAACTGTCCACCATGGTCTTCACCCAGTGGTGGGTTTCCAAAAATTTTCAAACCTACTCTGTGGATGTGGCCTCCTTTGTGGGAGTGGCTTGACGGTCATGTGACCTTGTGGGAGTGGCTTGCCAGCCATGTGTTTTCTTTCTCTCTCTCTCTCTCTCTCTCTCTCTCTCTCTCTCTTTCCTTCCTTTTGTCTCTCTGTCCCTTTTCCCTTTTTTTCTTTCATCTCTCTCTCACTCTTCTTTCTTTCTTTCTTTCTTTCTTTCTTTCTTTCTTTCTTTCTTTCTTTCTTTCTTTCTTTCTTTCTTCCTCTTTCTCTCTCTGTGAGTCTGTGTGTGTGTATGTGTAGGTGTGCCTGTGTGTCAGTGGTGGGTTTCAAAATTTTTGGGAACCTCTTCTGTAGGTGTGGCCTGCTTTCCGGGTCCACTGGTGGAACCTCTTCTAACCGGTTCGGTAGATTTGACGAACTGGTTCTCCCGAACTGGTGCAAACTGGTAGGAACCCACCTCTGGCCTCACCCCATTCCTAAGAGGTCTGTAAGGAGGTGTGCATAAACGCACCAGCCTGCCTATTGTCCCTGTCCTACTGTCCCCAATTATTTGTACCCATTTCCTGTGTTCATGTCCATGTTTATACCTATGCCTGTTATCTCGTATATGTTTGACAAACTAACTAACTAAATAAAAACAAAAACAAACAAACAAACAACCTTCCTGTAGGGAAATGAAATAGACTTTCACCCTGCCATCGTTGGGTTCTCTAGACAGCACAAAAGGAACGATAAAATAGGAAGCTAGAACAGTAGGACTGGAGCAAACACAGATCCTTGATTGTCCCCCTCGGATCTCATCGGATAACATCCTGCATCGGTGGTGGGCGATTACAAAAATTTTGCAGTAAAGAATGCTAAAAGGGCTACCGGTTATTGCTCATAACTTTTTTCGGGAAATAATGAAAATGTTTGAAGATGCATACCTCCTTTAAAGCTGCGACAGCCGGCACACAGCAACAAATAAGTGCAGGGTTTTATGGAAAGAAAAAATGTTAATGTGCTGGAAGGTTACCACTCCTTCATATCTTTGCCTAGCCTCGGCCAAATTCTTCCACATTTAGCAGGGCTTAAATAGTATTTTCACCTCCCTTGCTTAAACGCAGGTTTCTGATATCACGAGGAAGCCGATGCAATTTGAATTAAAGCCGTCAAGATGAAGTATGTACTATCATGCACGCTTCCTCGCATTAAACATAGAATCAAACCTCACTGTGCTATGCGATTTCTTCCCCCCCCCCTTTTCTTTCCAAATATGTGTGAAACAATTTCGCGCGTAACCCTGCCTTTCGTTGCCTGGATTGCAAAGGTTTCTCCATCCCACTCCTTTGATTTAGCAAGCAAAAGTATTATTTTAGCCCCCGCTTATTTTTAAAACCCGTCTGAAATTCACGGGGAAGGATTCCGTGCACACACAAACACACACAATTTTATATTTGTCTTTGCCTCTCTCTCATGTTTGCAATAAACAGACTCCTTTTTAAAAAATTTCCTCTCTCATCTTTCCAAGCTTCAGCCCAACATTAAAACATAGGTAAAAAAATAAATAAATGTCTGTTTGGCCAGCTTGAGCATGAAGCTGGATCCTGGGGACTCAGATTCGTTCGTACTGTATCTCAGAACAGCTTCCATATCGCATGCGATGTTTTCAGCCAGACTCGGGGGGGGGGGGGGGGGGGGGGGAAGCAAGATTTTTCCAGCCTCTTTTGAAATGGAAACACTGTCTTTGAATTGGCAGCCTCGATGTTCAGGGTGATAAAAGTGTGAATCCTGGTCACTACGATTAATACAGCCCTGCGTGTATTTTCCACATGCGTGCATTCACACCAATTGCTTTTACATTTTTTTTTAAAAAAAACAGACAAGGGTTAGGAGGGGGGGGGAGAAACGGAGGAGGAGGAGGAGGAGGAGGAGGAGGAGGAGGAGGAGGAGGAGGAGGAGGAGACCCAAAGTTTAAACTTGCTTTTGGCTTTCAACCTTTTGCAATTCACAGCCTCATAATAGAGAAAGAGAGCCAGGGAAGCCAAATGGATTTTTATCAGAATGTCATTCAAATAAAAGGTTTAGCATTTACATCACAAGAGCTAGCTAGGGCGAGGTGAGCCTCCCCTGAAGGGAAAGAAATGCCAGGAATAAACATTGGAATAATAAAATAATAACATGTGTATATGTAATGTAGGAAAAAGTGGCCTTTTTTTCCCCCTTCTTCTTTCCACGGAATCTCAAAGCGGACAATGGGATGGATTCTTCAAGAAAAAGCTCTATTAACACGTCGGAAATAAATGGAGCGTTAACATCCCTGAAATGACACTCAAGTTCCTTTTAAAAAAAAAATAAAAATCCATAAATGTCATAAATCAGAGGAATAACAAAAGCTGAGTGGCAGCCTCAAAATGTACAGATGGAATGAAAAAAAAAATTGTCCTCCTTGCATAAGAGAATAAATTAATTGTGCCTTAAATTATGTTTGTCTTCTGCTAACAGGTGATTTTGTTTTAAGAAGCAGGTGAGGATGGAAGCTTGTTTTTATGACGTGTTTAAAGATATATATATATATATCCCTGGGCAGCCTTTACAATGTAAACAAAGACGTTATATTTATGATTTTTTTTTTAAAGTTTAATTCTACGGAAATCAGATCTGCTCCCGTCCGCGTTTCTCTGCTGAATTGCTGCTGAATTTGTTAGTCCACAGCTGATTTCCTGTATTACAAAGTCTTAGAGATTATGGTTAACTTGAAGAAACAGCTAAATTTTTTGATACTTAGCCCAATATATAAAAAGGATAATGTTTCCTGGAGACTGTAGCTCAATAGTGCCCCCTGCTGTAAAAACTATATTCAAAGGAAACACACAAAGATATATAATTAAATGTTTGGGACTCGGGACAGGTACGAAAAGACATTGCGAAGAGAGAAATTGAACGATAATAACCAGGAAAATGTATTTAAGGGTTTTGGCGAAAACCAACAGGCTTCACGAAGGACAGTTCCCTGCCGTCTTTCGAAACAGTTCTTGATGAACGGCGGTTCACGCAAAGTTATGAAATTGTGCGTTTGAGGTCTAAATTAGAAGCAGCTTGATCTTTTTTTATTTATTTATTTAGAAAAAGGGTTTTCCCAGATCACTGATAAATATCACCTTGAATCCCTCCAAAAGGCGATAGGCCCTGTTTCCAATTAAGCCCACATGGTAACACCATCCCATTTGTAAAGAACGCAGCCCTTGAGAATTCCACCGCCAGGGGACATTTTTTCCATGTTCCTGACACACAGCAGAGATAAAATGACAAGCCGAAAACTTTCCTTGGCCTTTTCCCAGCCCGATGTAACTTACAAGAAGGAAAACTGCAATTGGAAAGAGAGAGAAACAGAGAGAGAGAAAGAAACAGAGAGACAAAGGCAGACAGAGAGATACAGACAAAGAAAGAGACACACAGAGAGAGACAGACAGATACAGAGAAAGACAGACAGAGACAGACAGACAGACAGAGACACAGAAAGAGATACACAGAGAGAGACAGACAGAAAGACAGACAGAAAGACAGACAAACAGACAGGCATCACCCTGCCAAAAAAAGAGTGCATAGTCAAAGCTATGATTTTCCCAGTTGCAATGTATGGCTGTGAAAGTTGGACCATAAGAGAGGCTGAGCGCCAAAGAATGGAGGCCTTTGAACTCTGGTGCTGGAGAAGACTCCCGCGAGTCCCTTGGACTGCAAGGCCATCCAGTCGGTCAGTCCTAGAGGAGATCAACCCTGACTGCTCTTTAGAAGGCCAGGTCCTGAAGAGGAAACTCAAATCCTTTGGCCACCTGATGAGAAGGAAGAAGGACTCCCTGGAGAAGAGCCTCATGCTGGGAAAGATTGAGGGCAAAAGAAGAAGAAGGGGACGACAGAGAATGTGGTGGCTGGATGGAGTCACCGAAGCAGTCGGCGTGAGCTTAAATGGACTCCAGAGGATGGTAGAGGACAGGAAGGCCTGGAGGAATGTTGTCCATGGGGGAAGAGCCGAGGTAGCGCAGTGGTTAAATGCAGCACTGCAGGCTACTTCAGCTGACTGCAGTTCTGCAGTTCGGCTGTTCAAATCTCACCGGCTCAGGGTTGACTCAGCCTTCCATCCTTCCGAAGGTGGGTAAAATGAGGACCCGGATTGTTGTTGGGGGCAATATGCTGACTCTGTAAAACCGCTTAGAGAGGGCTGAAAGCCCTATGA
>NC_045554.1:44121276-44126276 GCF_009769535.1 Thamnophis elegans | reverse complement strand
AAGGCCAGAGAGCTGCGGACTGACATTTAGCGAGCCCAGGGTGGCGTCGGTCCCCTCGGTTAATTATTTAGAGGCACTCGGCTTATTAAATACCACCCGAGGGATTGAACTATCTTTCCTCTCTTCCGGGGTCCAGCAGGACCACCGGCTGAGTTGCCATTTCGGTGCAATGCGCTGGAAACACGCATTAGCCTCGGACATCAATGGGATTCCCAGCAGCAGCCTAACAGCCAGCTCGCAAAAAACCTGGGCGGCATGTGTTCATTTCGGGATCCGGGATTCAAGTTCCACCCCAGTGAACAAGCAAGGTATCCTATTTTACACACAGGATGCAAAGAAGCCGGCGGTTGAACTTTGTGTTGTGGCCCACCAGCGTAGCTGGAAGCAGATTCGGAGAGGGAGGAGGTTGGGAACATCGGCCAGTCCTGGAGTCTGGGGAAGGCTGTGATGAGGGCTCTGTGTCGGAGGCAGAGAGGGGGCCAGGGCCGTCTGACAGTTATCAGCTGCCTTCAGAGTCAGACATCAGTGAGGCAGAAGAACAGCTGGAGCCTGTTCCCAGTGTGCGCATGCGCAGAGTTGCCAGACGAAGGGAACGGCTAAAGAACAGGGGTCAACTTGGGAGGAAGGCCAAAGGTGGACGATGAATGGCCCCTCCCAGAGGAAATAAAAGAGGAGCGACGGGAGTGGAGTTTGCAGGAGACCAGTAGTTCGCTTAATTGGTTGGTGACTCTCCGAGACTCCTTGCCAAGTTTTGCAGATATCAACCTGGCAGCTCTCCAAGCCAGATAAGGTCTGTGACCGTAAATCCTCCCTTGAAAGACTTTGCTGGAGGTGAATGAGCAGAATTCACAGTCAATGAATAAAAGGGGTTTTTGTCGGGACCAGGAGTTTGCTTCATGCTCTTGGGAAGCCTCGGTCAGAACACTTTGCTTCTAGGCTGTGGATGAGACAGCGTCTCCCAAACTAGCACTGGGAATTTGATATGTTCTGCCAACTAAGAGCCATGATGGTGCAGTGGTTAGAGTGCAGTACTGCACGCTGCTTCTGCCAATTGCTGGCTGCCTCCAATTTGGGCAGTTTGAATCCCTCCCGCATGCGCCATGCCCCCCTCACCCATTTTTGACTTCTAAGTTTTGTCTTCTAGCCCCCGCTCCCTCCCGCGGGTCTGCAAGCCAAAACCGGGGGGGGGAGGTGTGTTTCACGAGGCCTCAAAATGCAATGATAGCACCCCAATCGTGTGTGCATCCACCCCACGCATCCATGGCAGAGACTCAAAGACCAGCTGGCCAGCGGGAGGTGCGCGCGCATGTACGGTAAACCTGGGCTGGGGCGACGGCTGTTGTGCCCACAGAGAGATCGCCATCACGGCTCTAGAGAGACACAGTTTGAGGGCATGGAGCAGAAGGACGGGAAATCTGTGACTGTGCTTTTTTTTTTTTTTTAATAGCAATAGCAGTAGACTTATATACCGCTTCATAGGCCTTTCAGGCCTCTCTAAGCGGTTTACAGAGAGTCAGCATATTGCCCCCAACAATCTGGGTCCTCATTTTACCCACCTCGGAAGGATGGAAGGCTGAGTCAACCCTGAGCCGGTGAGATTTGAACCGCTGACCTGCTGATCTAGCAGTAGCCTGCAGTGCTGCATTTAACCACTGCGCCACCTTGGCTTAACCGAAATAACCGAAAGCCGAAATTCAAAGCGCTCTGGGTCACCAAACAGCCAAACTGCCTCCATTATCCTCAAGTAATTTGTACACTCAAAAAGAAAATGTCCACATCCCGGGCCTGGCAATCTGTTCTCGGATCCATCCTTTCTGCCAAGAATCCAGTCCTACTTAACATTTCCCAGTCAACTAAAGCCAGGTGGGCAGCTGATGATGATTTATACGGCCTCTTTGATGAAACTAGGCTTAGAGATCAAAGCCTCCAGAGCAGCTTCCTCAATTCTGTGCCATCCAGATGTGTGGGGATATAACTTCCAGAATGCTCAAGAGTTGGGGGTGCTGCGGGGTGTCGCCCTAAGGTAGCCGGGGATCTGAAGCTGGAGGAGGTCACTCGAGACATTCCTCCTTTCCTTTCTTTTCCTTTCCTCTTATCCTTCCCTTCCTCTTTCTTCCTTTCCTCTCCTCTCCTTTGCTTGTTTCCTTTCCTCTTATCCTTCCCTTCCTTTCATCATCCTTCCCTTCCTTCTTTCCTTTCCTCTTATCCTTCCATTCCTCATCTTTCCCTACCTTTCCTTTCCTCTTATACTCCCCTTCCACATCCTTCCCTTCCCTTCCTCTCCTCCCCTCCCCTTTCCTTCTTTCCTTTCCTCATCCTTCTCTTCCTCATCTTTCCCTACCTTTCCTTTCCTCTTATCCTCCCCTCCCCTTTCCTTTTTTCCTTTCCTCATCCTTCTCTTCCTCATCCTTCCCTACCTTTCGACTTATACTCCCCTTTCACATCCTTCCTTTCCTCTCTTCCTCTCTCCTTTGCTTCTTTCCTTTCCTCTTATCCTTCCCTTCCTTTCATCATCCTTCCTTTCCTTTCCTCTTATCCTTCCATTCCACATCCTTCCCTTCCTTTCCTTTCCTCTCCTCCCCTCTCCTTTGCTTCTTTCCTTTCCTCTTATCCTTCCCGTCCCTCCCCTCCCCTTCCTTTCCTTTCCTTTCCTTCTTTCCTTTCCCTTCCCTCCACTTCCCCATCCTAAAGAAGCTGAGGTGGCGCAGTGGTTAGAGTGCAGTACTGCAGGCTACTTCAGCTGGCTGCTAGCTGCGATTCAGGCAGTTCGAATCTCACCGGCTCAAGGTTGGCTCAGCCTTCCGTCCTTCTGAGGCGGGTAAAATGAGGACCCAGATTGTTGGGGGCAAGAGGCTGACTCTGTAAACCGCTTAGAAACAGGGCTGGGAAGCCCCATAAATCGGTTTATAAGTCTAAGGGCTATTGCTATCCTTCCCTTCTTTTCCTTTCCCTTCCCTCTTTCCTTTCCTCTTATTCTCCCCTTCCCTTTCTCATCCTTCCCTTCTCTTCCGTTTATTCCTTTCCTTATTTTGGGGTCACAAGAAAAAGAACCAAGGAAAAAAGATCTCAGTGAAATGTTTCTGGGGATGGAGTTATGTTAAGAATATTATAAACATCTTCCCTTCTACTAATAGATCAGTGGTGGCTTGCAGGCGATCCGCCCTTATACGGGTGTACCAGAGCCAGCCCGGAGCACTGGGTACCGTTCCATTCCGGTGGGCACTCTCGCCCGCCCGAGCTCCTTACCTGTCCTTTACAGGCTTCTGCACATGCGCATGGCACATACAACGCCTGCACGATGCTCCACCGAGCAGCTGGAGCGTTGCAGAGACTTGCGGAGGCATCACTGGAAGGTAAGACGTGTTCATGTGGAGGACGCCGTGCCCCATTGCAACCGTACCGGTTGCAACGGTATCCGGAACCCACCACTGTGATAGATGTGCTATAATTAATCTGTTAGCGCTCTAAGGCCTGGCCATTTTTTGATGCTAAATGCTTGTGAGGAGACCTAAAAC
The DNA here is from genome assembly GCF_009769535.1 of Thamnophis elegans. NCBI lineage: Eukaryota > Metazoa > Chordata > Lepidosauria > Squamata > Natricidae > Thamnophis > Thamnophis elegans. The sequence continues at coordinate 44,122,761 of NC_045554.1, read as the reverse complement.
AAGGCCGATGATCTTCTAGAGAGTAGAACCAGAGAGAAGGAAAAGATTCCTCTACTTCCTAACATCTGCAGCATGGCCATCCCTCCCGCCTTCTCACCTCATTGTGAGTTTTTTCCACTTGCGTTATATCTCCGACCTCCAGTGATTTCAAGCACGGGACCTTCAAATCAGCATCGGTGTTCAGATTCTCCAGTGCCGCCTTGCATTTGTCCAGGATGTATGGCAGGGTCCCCGTTGAGCACTGTTAGAATACACACACACACACACACACACACACACACACACACACACACACACACACAGGAAGTTGGTGTGAAAAAAGACTGGGATTTCACCCCATAGGCAACCAAAACCAAGTAAATCACATTGTAATTTAGTAGTCTAGTAGTTTAACCGAGATCTGCAAACCATCATTTACAACTAAGGAAGGGCTACTCCACATTGTTTTTTTTTTTTTTTAATGAGAATTTTGAAAAACACACTTTTACAAATATTTACTTTGAATTTGGACCATTCGTGGGAACATAAATGACTCTAGGCTAGTGTCAGGCCTGCATTTATATTCCTTTTAGAATTTTGGCCTGCCACACTTTCTCTTATTTCATTATGCTGGTTCTTTAGTATAGTTGATGGGAGGGGGGAATAAACAGGAGTGAGATTGTGGAATGTATTGTTTTCATTCTTTACTAGAAGCCAAGGTCAACTTTTGTCTCCACACTTTTACACCTGACCGGAAGCAGCTGGGTGAAGACGCCAGTGTGGAAGAAGATTGGACCATGTGATGGATTGTGGGTGTGGGGACAAGATCATGAACTTTTAACTGGGTGGAATTCTGATGTCATTTCCAGTATTGGGATTCCATAGCATGATGCCAACATGTCTGTCTTATTAAATTGGAACCTTAAGGATAGCTCTGCCTTGGTCTCTTATTTAATTCTGCATGATATTTGGAACGCTGACAGCTAGTGACTCATTTAACTCCACCCTCCAGCTCTGCTTGCACTTTTATACCTACTAGATTTGTTTGTTTGTGTGTGTGTGTGTGTGTGTGTGTGTGTCTTCTTAAACAATGCACTTGGATTGTGTCGCCCAGAAAAACAATTGAAGTGTGCCGTTTAACAAGTTCTTCAACCCAAAACGTCAAAGGAGAATCAACATCACAGTATATTCAAAATGGACAGAGAAAATGACAATAAAAGTTATTTTATCTACTTTTCAGGACTATCTAGCTGCTACGCCAAAATTCCCGGCCCCTGATTGCCATTCCCACAACGTTTCGTTACTCACTTCTGCCACTCTGTGTGTGGAGCTGAATCTTGACTGCCGCCCGGCCAAGACACAATGTTGATGAGTCATATTCAGATTATCTAGAAAAAGACCATTAAAGGACAGATCATAAGTATTCACCCATAAAGCCATTGGTGGAAATGAGGGAAGCCTTAATCCAAGGCAGGTGCTGTTTCTGGGAATACAGGTAGTCCTTGA
>NC_045554.1:44098017-44121176 GCF_009769535.1 Thamnophis elegans | reverse complement strand
GGGAGGGAGGAAGAGGAGGGAGAAAGGGAGGGAGCTAAGGGAGAAAGAAAGAAAGTGAGGGAGGGAGGTGAGAGAGAAAGAAAGAGGGAAGGAGGGAGGGAAGGAAGGAAAGAAGGAAATAAAGAGAGAGAGAGAGAAAGAAGGAAAGAAAGAAAGAAAGAAAGACACCATTGAACTTGTACTGGACATTTTCAATGATTGAAGGGACAAAACCCACATCACTTCTGCTGTTATCTCTGACAGCTAATATTAAAGGTCACCCCATTTTTTTTCACACAGATCTAAGGGGCCCTAAATGAATCTGCTCAAAGAAAAAAATAAACCATAAGTTTTCAAGCTTAATTTTTTTTTTAACATTATCCCAGAACAAAACCTTAACATGCCCGGAGCAGCTCGAGGTCAGGCGATATATTTTTAGCTGCCTACAAATCATACACCGCCTCTCTGTTTCTGTTTTAAGCCAAGATGACCTTGGCACTTAAGTGACAACAGCAGCCACGTGCTCTGCCAAGCCCTCTTTGGGGCCAAGCAAGGATGGCGCCCCAGTTCTCTACGGGGAGATAACAACATTTGGATCAAGAAACTGAAGACATTTCTAAACGGCAGCCTTCCCGATTTGGAGGCCCAGCCTGATGACCTCTACCTACATGGAGACCGAGCCCTAAAAAGATCCTTAAGTAAGAACGACGGCTGTATCTCTTCAAACTAAGAAAAAGTCTCTTTTCCTTTAAGACTTTCGTTTGGCATCTTCCAACTTAGCCTAAATGGAGGGGAGGCCAATTGGGCCTCCCCTCCGATTGGGAAATACCATCCCCATAATATTATGCTGTTATATCTTGTATTGGTAAGAAGTGGCGCGGTGGCCTTGAGATGGAGCTCTCACCTCATAATCAGGAGGCTGTGAGTTCGATCCTACTGGGCACACTGAGAATATATCTGCTGAATAGAACTCCATGCTGGCGATAGGAGAGGCATCTGGCCAGTAAATATTCAGCTTCATTCAGTTGCCCAGACTCCACCCCCAAGGGATTATGGGGTCCCAAAAATGTTTTATTGGTATTGAGCAGTGTGGTGACCTAGAGGTGAAGACACTCACCTCCCGCTTGGGAGGTTGAGAGTGCAGCGACATGTTTCTCTATCAGGGCGCAAAGAGAAAATATCTGCTGTGAACTTTATGTGGGCGTCAGGAAGGGCATCTGGCCAGTAAACGCTCAGCTCTGTTCAGTCACCCCGACTCCACCCCAAATCAAAGGATTACAAGGGCATAAAACGAATATAATATTGGTATTATATTATAATACCAGCCAGCACTGTCCGAAGACTCTAGGGGGTGGTTCTCATCTCCATTTCAAAGCCGAAGAGCCAGCGCTGTCCGAAGACGTCTCCGTGGTCATGTGGCCAGAATGAAGGCACACGGAATGCTGTTCCCTTCCCACCAAAGGTCCTAGTTTTCTACTTGCATTTTACATGCTTTCGAACTGCTAGGTTGGCAGAAGCTAGGACAAGTAATGGAAGCTCACTCCACTAGGGATTCGAACCCCCGAACTGTCGACCTTTTTGATGAACAAGCTCAGCGTCTTAGCCACTGAGCCACCGTGTCCCTTCATGAAGTATAAAGAGAAGAGAATTTAAAGAGCACATTATATAAATATTAATGCTCCCAAAACCATAGAAGTTTACCTGACACTCCTAACTTGATACCTTTCAGATTACCTAAAAGAGTAACTTCCCCAAAACTCAACAAATTTGACATTTTTAAGTATGCCAAATTGGTGGAAATTCTCCATCATTTCAGACTGGGGTCTTTTTAATCCTATCTCAACAGATCTGAGATGTTTTGTAGGTAAAATGCAATATCTAAATCTGAATTGCACAACTTTTCTCAACAGATGTGAAGTGATAAATTTTCAACTGCTGTAAAAAGGAATAACCCTCTTCCATCAATCTTTAAAAAGAAAAAGGCAAAAGAACGCACTTTTCTTCCTGAAACAGTGGGGGGGGGGGGAGGAGGAGAAAGGTGGGGGCCGTTAAAAATGCATCTTTCGACCACATGTCAACATAAGAAAAGTTGACATGGCTATAATATTGGAACTCCTGCTGTAGCTGTTCAAAACTGAGAAAAAGGTTCATTTTTACGTCTTTCATTCAGTATGTTCCTACTTAATTGGAGAGAACTTACCCACGTTTTCCCATGTGTTTCATATTTGTCCAAACTGTTGAAGAAAAAGTTTGCACACTTTTTTTCCATTTCTTTAATAATCCCTCCTTCCCCCACCCCCCTATCAGTATGGATTTATGTCTATTCCTATTCTCCCCTGTATTACCAGGGCGCAAACCTTGTATCCAGATCAAGTTGAACTCTTCCAAATCACGTCCCTTTCTCTTCAAACTCACCTTCGCAATTGAGACATACCCATATATCCGCTACTCAGTGGTGAAATTCATTTTTTTAAAAAATTACCGGTTCTGTGGGCGTGGCTTGGTGGGTGTGGTGTGGCTTGGTGGGCGTGGCAGGGGAAAGGTTACTGCAAAATCTCCATTCCCACCCCACTCCAGAGGAAGGATACTGCAAAATCTCCATTTCCTCTCCACTCCAGTGGAAGGTTACTGCAAAATCTCCATTTCCACCACTCTGGGGCCAGCCAGAGGTGGAATTTGGCAGTTCTCCGAATTACTCAAAATTTCCGCTATCGGTTTTCTGAACTACTCAAAATTTCTGCTACCGGTTTTCTGAACTACTCAAAATTTCCGCTATTGGTTTTCTGAACTACTCAACATTTCCGCTATCGGTTCTTCAAACTACTCAAAATTTCTGCTACTGGTTCTTTGAACTACTCAAAATTTCCGCTATTGGTTTTCTGAACTACTCAAAATTTCCGCTATCGGTTTTCTGAACTACTCAACATTTCCGCTATCGGTTCTTCAAACTATTCAAAATTTCTGCTACAGGTTCTTTGAACTACTCAAAATTTCCGCTACCGGTTTTCCAGAACCTGTCAGAACCTGCTGGATTTCACCCCTGCCACTACTGTATTTGCAGAGGGGACACCAAGAGAGACCACTAACTTCGTTTATTTACTTTGCAAATAAAGGGAAACTGAGACAAAGGCTCCAATTTGGCCTTATAGGAAACCATGCATTGCAACCAAAATCACCCTTCATTGTCCTCCGTTAATCCGCTTGGATATATTGATTTAATCAATTTTGAGTTTGGAGGTTTCCTCTTGTAAGTAGCGAGCTGAAGTACTCAAGAACAAGATGTAAAAAGAAAGAAAAAGACCGACAAACACATCGTTAAGGTTTCTCAAAATATGTTCCTTTTGAACATTACCAGTTGATGGAAGCCAGGATCTTTTGGCGTCAAATACGGAAGACAGGTCTCACCAAGTTCATGCAGAAGTTTTCGTTTCTGAAAAGACAACAAATAATTATTTCAGAGTCAGTAAGATTCCAAACTTCTATTCACCTTACTCTGCAGATGTTTTTTTTTTTTTACAAAAAATATGTAAACACAACAGACCTGACAACCATTCGAAACGTGAGTAGTGAAAAGAGCAAATGTACAATGCAAGTAAACGATTTTTTCTCCCCCGTATCACATAATTTGAGAGTAAATACAAATTGGTGTGATTTCAACCCAATAAAGTGATATCGGAGAAGACCAAACCAGCAGTGAAGATGTGAGTTGGGCATAAAAGCCTCCAAAAAGTCAAGGTTCGCTTATCGGATGAGTTTATTGGCCAGAGAGGGAGAGGGAGAGAGAAAGGAAGAGGAGAGAGAAAGAGGAAGAGGGGAAGGAGGGGAAAAAAAGAGGATAAAGAGATGGGGGAAGGGAAGGGAAAGGGGTGGGAGGCAGAGATGGTATTCAGCCGGTTCTCTCTGGTTTGGGTAAACCGGTAGCGGCGGCTGCGGGAGGCTCCGCCCCCCCGCCCCAAGGTAATGTGTGCCTTTCTGCGCATGCGCAGACACGGCGCACGCTTACATTTGCGAATCTGAAGGGAAGATAAGTGAATACCACCGCTGGTGGGAGGGGCGGGGTGGGGAGAAGAGGGAAGAGGAGAGGAGAAAAGAGGGGAGGAGAAAAGAGGAGAGGAGAGAAGAGGATAAAAGAGGAGAGGAGAAAAGAGGAGAGGAGAAAAAGAGGAGAGGAGAAAAGAGGAGAGGAGAGAAAGGAAAGGAATTCAGAAGGAGCTATTTGTATGTATGTACAATAAAAGACTATTGAGCTGGTAGCATGAGGATATTTCTCGAGTGTGGGGGTAGCACTATATCCTGACAATTTCTTTCTCAAATGTTAAGCTCTTGGCATAAAAATGCACTCTGGAGTGGAAGTAATACCAGCTCACATGTGATTGTCAGATCTGACTAAGCGGGTGCTCTCGGGCTTGATGTGCAGACAAACACACACACAGCTGGGGTAGTCTAACACACCGCTCTTCTCATATGCAGGGAGCTGTCACACATGTGTCAAATACATCAAGCCACTTGCAGATTCCACCAAAATAAAATGAAGAAAAAAAGAGGGGGTGTCGGGGGGGGGGGGATGGAGAGAGCGAGCCTGTTCCACCAACCGGTTGGTTGATAATGTGTTTATGCGCACTGCAATGCGCCTGGATATACACCCCGCTTGCAAAATCTCAACGGATCAAGAGCTTTCAGAAACAGAAAATTAATTCCTGGACAAAAATAAGCGCGGTGCAGATTTTAAAATGCACGCTTAATGGGGTAAAGAGTGGCCTTTTGTCCAAATTTTTTTTAAAAAAACAAACAACTTTCAAATAACCAGGGTTGTGTTTAAACATTTTTTTTAAAATCTGCTCTTCTCACTTCCCCCCCCCAAGTCTTTTCCTCTGTGTGTGCATTTACATATATATAAAAAAAATACTCTCTGTGTGGAAAATAAAAATAGAAAGGCGGAATTGCTTGTGAGATTGTCGGGCGGTGCGTCGTTGTGCTCGAAGTCCATGTTGACGTGTTCAGGCATTCTTCGGAGGGTGTGCAGGAAATGAAAAAGAAATTTTGTTTTAAACACAGAACAAAACGGTCCCAGTCACAACTCAAAAAACAATGTGAGTGTTCCGTGTTCCAATGAACCTGATGTTTTTTTGTGCTCTGATCCCTAGGAAACGCTGGAATGAGAAAGAAAGAAAAATAGCAAGAGCTGGGAGGGGCCTTGAAGGTCTTCTAGTCCAACCCCCCTGCTAGGGCACGAAACCCTGGACCGGTGATGGCTAACCTTTTTCTCATCGCGTGCCACACCCATAATATAATGTGTGCGCTGGCATGCCCCTGCTCATGACCCGCCATGAGCCCCCCACGTGCATGCGCGGATGACACCTCCACGCCTCCCTGAAGCCTCCTGGGACCAGTGGTGGGATTCAGCCAGTTTGCACCTATTCAGGAGAACTGGTTGGTAACTTTCTAAGCAGTTCAGAGAACCGGTTTTTGGAAGAAATCTTCTTTTGTTTTTCTCCACTTTACAGGGCTAATCCTGTAAGGAAGGCAGGAAAGAAACATTCTGGAGTTGTTTCTAGCCTCATCTTTATTGCCCTGCTTACAGAAACTGCCTCTCCGGTTGACCCTTATTACATTATAACAGCTAAGGCGAAGCGCCCATCGACGTGAGTGACATTGAGTTGGCCACACCCATCCAGTCACAAGACCACCAAGCCACGCCTACCCAGCTGGTCATTAGGGCAGAGAACCGGTTGTTAAATTATTTGAATCCCACCACTGTCTGGGACCAAAAATGAGGCATGGGGAGGCGGGCATGCCACACTCCCCCCACGGCTTTTGCATGCGCCCCCCCCACGCATGCGCGGCGGAGACCCAAAAATCAGCTGGCCATCGGAGGGCACTCACGCATGTGTGGTGGAGCTGGCTGAGGCAACGACCCGCGTGCCCGCAAAGAGAGCCCCATTATGGCCCTATACTACTATCTCAGACAAATGGTTGCCCAGCCTCTTCTTAAAATGGACGTTAAAAGTAGTAAATTTAGCAGAGATGGCCAAAATCTCAGCATACTTGAAGGACCATTCAGATGAGAAATACAAGCTGGAATGGAGAAGATGGATTGATTGCATTCAAAATAAATATCGGACTAAGAAATTTCAGTTAGCTTATGAATGAACAAGGAATGTTATAATTTATCTAAATTTAGCTTAATAAAAGGGGAGTTAAAGTACAAGAGGGAGGTAGGATGCTATAGTTAGTTAGCTTATGTTAGTGTATGATTGTTAAATGTTTATACCCTGTATTTTGCTCTGGGAAGTTGAGGGGAGGGAGGGTTGGAGGAGGGGAGGGTTGGGGTGGGGGGAGGGAAGAGGAAGGGGAAATATTTGTAAAATTTATTAAAACTTTTCAATAAAAAAAGAAAACTTCCAGCATTGGAACATCCCCAACTTCAATAGAAAGAACGGAGTCCAGTGTTAGGGCTGGTTCCCCCAGCAAATGCACTCCACTTTCACTGCTAATATTAGCCTAACAAGTGAAAAGATGTGTGAATCATTATGTGTTGATTTACAAACAACCAGGAGTAAGTCTAGCCTCAGGATTTTGCTTTCCCCAGGAGGGCTTCTTATGTTCCCCCCCCCCCCCGCAAAAAAAACCAACCCCATTTATTTCACGCAAGAGCTAAAAATCCTCCTGGCACCCAAGTGTTTCCTTTTCTTTCCTTCTTCCTCCTAATTGTCAAGCCCATACAACACAGATGTTGCGTATCGTCCTGTCTGCTTGCCAGCATCCGAAATGGATGACTACCCTTCACCTGTGTCAACACAAACTTAATTGAAAGCCAAATTTCAGGTTTCGTAAGGTTTCCCCCCAAAGGCAACTGTGCGGCCACCCAATGGCTGGCTCAAAAGCATCGGTGGCAAAATAAGGTGAGAAATTTATTCTTTGGGCAAAAGACCGAAATTGTCTATTCTCAAACACCGACGAAGCACAGTGATGGGGGAAATCCAAGAAGCCGTTTTAGAGCATAAATATGCCAGCCGATTCAACATTCATGTGGGCCACTAGGATTTACTTCGGTCTTGCTCAGCATGGTACATCTGTTGTAATGCGTAGGATGGCAAACCATGGCACGCGTGAGATAGGTGGCACACAAAGGCCTCTATGTGGGCACGGGCGCTGTCACCTGGTGGTTTTCATGGGAGCCAGTATGTCTGAAAACCACCTAAAAATGGTAAAAAAACCAGCCCATTTTCCGGGCTGTTTTCAGGCTGTTTTCCAAGGCGTTTTTGGCCCTCAAAAATGGCGTGAAAACAGCCCGAAAAACAACCAAAATCGGCCGAAAAACAGGCATGAGCGTGCCAGATAGCTGGTCTTCTGGGTTTCCGGTGCTCTGGCACACACATGTGCATTCCGATTTGGGTACTTGGTGCCGAAAAGGTTCACCATTACTGGTGTAGGAGAAGGAGTGGCAAAAACTGTGGGCGGAATTAAAAGAGGCATGCGACTAGAATCCCTACGTAGCCATGAGTGGACTAACTAACCAATTTTGTTGTACTTAAATACAATGACAATAAATATTATACTTAAGTTCAACTCCTCTTGAATTCTGTTCTGTTCTATTCTAACTAGGTTGGCATAAACTACTTTACAAGTCTGGTTAGTAGCTTTTCCGAAGAGTCAGAATGAGGTATCATCATTCATGTCGACCAAGAGACAGGTGTATCTTCTGCATATGGTGGATATATTCTACTACTAAGGGCTGATAATGAACTCTATAAAGAAATCAAACTTTTCCAGAGTCCTTAATTCAATTAAAAGTTACCCTACATCAGGATTGGGTAACTTTTAATGGTCCAAAGCTTGAATGGGTATGGCGATAGCACAAGATGGAAGGAATCAATCAATCGTGCATGTGAGGACAACTTAAGGTTTCCATGTTTTCCTGGAACTGCAAGTTTTTTGCGCGCTCACACATCCAGAGGTGTTGTGCCTATTTTAGCACTTCCTCTATAGTCCTCACGCGTTTCCCACCTCAAAATTACGGAAACTCTTGACCTCAATTTTAGCAAGCATGGCCGAGAGTCTTTCTGGAAACTAGAAAAGGGAGCAGACTTTAAAAAGATGGGACATGTTTCTTTTGCCATATAAAAAGTGCCTTTACCCCACCAGATAAGAATCTAGGAGAACCAGTCCATCATACCTTTTACGAGTAATTCCACAGACCATCTGTGGCTTGCAAGAGTACTTAATTTACAGCTTATTTTCAGATTAACACATGACTCATGGTCACAAAACCAACATGTTGGGCATCCAACATTTAAGAGCTGTGGTGGCGCAGTGGTTAGAGTGCAGTACTGCAGGCTACTTCTGCTGACTGGGGGCTGCCTGCAATTCGGCAGTTCAAATCTCACTAGGTTCAAAGTTGACTCAGCCTTCCATCCTTCCGAGGTGGGTAAAATGAGGACCAGATTGTTGGGGGCAATGTGGTAACTCTGTAAACTGCTTAGGTCTGCAAAGCACTGTGAATAATAAGTCTAAGTTCTATTGCTATTTTCCTTCCTTCCTTCCCTCCCTCCCTCTCTCCTTCTCAGTAGCAATAGCAATAGCAGTTAGACTTATATACCGCTTCATAGGGCTTTCAGCCCTCTCTAAGCGGTTTACAGAGTCAGCATATCGCCCCCACAGTCTGGGTCCTCATTTTACCCACCTCGGAAGGATGGAAGGCTGAGTCAACCTTGAGCCGGTGAGATTTGAACCGCCGAACTGCAGCTTAGCAGTCAGCTGAAGTGGCTGCAGTACTGCACTCTAACCACTGCGCCACCTCGGCTCATTTCAGTTAGAAGGTAGTATTGCAGGCTAATTCTGCCGACTGCAAGGGGTTCAATCCTGACCGGCTCAAGTCAACTTGACTCAGCCTTCCATCCTTCCAAGGTCGATAAAACGAGGACCCAGATTTTTGAGGCCAAAAGGCTGACTCTGTAAAACGCTTAGAGAGGGTTGTAAAAGCACCGTGAAGCGGTATATAAATCCAAGTGCTACTGCTATCCCCTCCTGCTTGTCTTCAATTTTTGCAAACTAACCCACAGGTGTCCTGCTAACAAACCACATTTCCACCCCCACAGTTGATTTAAAAGGGTGAAGTGCCTCAAGAATTCAATGAATACAAAGGAAAGAGTAGTTTCCCAGCACACTTTTTATTTATCTTCACACCAAAAGAGTTCCCCGGGGATAATAGGCTTCGCAACTCTGCGGTGATGTCTGCTTTTGGCACGACTACAGATTACTATAATGAACTTCAAATGTACTTCTGTCAGGCTGGGATTGATAATGTTGCCTGGTGTGTACTTTGGGCCTCCTCGGTTGATCTGCTCAGTTCTGTAACTATTGAAATATACTTGCGCTGGCTTGTCTGATAGAAAGTCAATCAGGCTAATAACATGAGAACTATTCTGCATATTGAGATTCATCCAAGCTTGCAGGCGGAATCCATTACTGATTAACTTTCCCCCACATCGGTCTATAAATACCACTCTGGCCGCTAACTTGTCCGGAGTGCAAATTTCTCAACAAGCTAAAGGGGAAGGGAAATTTCTGTACCGGAAGTCCTCGGCTTACGACCACGATTGAGCCCAGAATTGAGGTTGCTCAGCGTGAGACCTTTGTTAAGCGGGTTTTGCTCCGTTTTTCTTTTCCACACTTGTTCAGGGAATCACCGGAGTTGTCAAATTAGCCCCACGGTCATTAAGTGAATCCGCCTTCTCTGTTGTCTTTTGCATCTCAGAATCACGTGAACTTGGGACACCGCAATCGTGATAGATATATGAACCAGCTGTCAAGCTGTAAGTCACTTGACCGTGGAGTTGTACGTGTGAAAAATGGTGCCCAAGTCACTTTTTTCAGTGCTGTTGTAACTCCCAACAGTCACTAAATGAATTGTTGTAAATCGAGGACTACCTGCAGTGAGTAGAAGGCTGGATTAAGGAGCCCCCCCCATCTAACGCTACAAACCTGCGGTTCTACCATTTAAGGGCTTTGAGTTCTCTTTCTTCAGGTGGCCGTTAACCAAGAGAGATGCTTACTACACATTGACAGATTAACAGAGTTGGAAGGGACTTTATAGGTCATCTAGTTCAACCCCCCCCTGCTCAAGCAGGAGACCCTACCCCATTTCTGAAAAACAGCAGTCCAATCTCTTCTTGAAAGTCTCAAATGATGAAGCCCACACAACTTCTGAAGGCAACTTCTGTTCCATGGGTTGATTGTTCTCACTGTCAGAAAATTCCTCCTTATTTCTAGGTTGAATCTCTTAATCAGTTTCCATCCATTGCTCCTTGTTTGGCCTCCGGGTGTTTTGGAAAACAGCTGGAGCCCCTTCCTCTCTGTGGCAGCCCCTCAAATATTGGAAGACTGCTATCATGTCTCTCCTGGTCCTTCTCTTCATTAGACTAGCCATGCCCAGTTCCTGCAACTGTTCTTCATATGTTTTAGTCTTCAGTCCCCTAATCATCCTGGTTGCTCTTCTCTGCACTCTTTCTAGAATCTCAACATCTTTTTTATAGTGTGGTGACCAAAACTGGATGCAGTACTCTAGGTATGGTCTTACTAGGGCTTTATAGAGTGGTATTAGCACCTCACTTGATCTTGATTGCATCCCTCTGTTAATGCAATTTAGGATCGTGTTGGCGTTTTTGAATGCCACTGCACACTGCTGGTTCATATTTAGCTGGTTGTCCACTAAGACTTCAAGATCCCTCTCACAGTCACTGCTATTAAGCCTGGTTTCACCCAGTTTATATGTGTCCTTTTGGTTTTTCTTACCTAAGTGTAGGACTTTACTTTTCTCTACATTGAATTTCATTTTGTTAGATAGGGCCCAGTGTTCAAGTCTGTCAAGATCCTTCTGGATCTTGAGCCTACCAAAGTCAAGACTATCTATAGCAGGGGGTCAGCAAACTGTGGCTCTGGAGCTGCATGTGGCTCTTTCCTTCCTCTGCTGCGGCTCCGTCACCGGTTGGCGCCACAATTTTGAGAGAAGCTTCCGGTGGGAGAGGGGGAGAAGCACAGTGAGCCAGGAGAAGACTCTTTGGCAAGGGGAGGGTTTTCCAGTTGTCTCCACAATTGATAGGGCTTTCGGTTATGACAGGTAGAGGGAAAAGTACGCCGCGCTAGGAGGAGACTCTATGGTGGGGGAACTGAACTTCGGGTCAGCTCCAGAACTGAACAGGGGGGCTTCCGGTTAGGACCTTTGTGGCTCCCGGTGTTTTCTGTGGGGAGCAGGTCCAAATAACTCTTTTGAGTGTTTAAGTTTGCCGACCCCTGACCTATAGGATCAAAGTGGTGTGAAATTAACGGGATTATTTTCAGCATGAAAACATGTTCCGGAGAGTTGCATGTCACCAACCTTACGAAACTGAATTACATCCGTAATCATCAGATGCTTCGTTTGGACCTTCCTGATTCCCCCCGTTGCAATTCTTACTCTGATGCTCGAACCTTCCCATCCAAATGGAAAGTCAGCTGCATTCGTGACGTATCATCCCCAAATATTTGCTGACTCCAATCATACGTTGGTATGTCTGGCACAGCGGTGGCAATGTTCAACCTTCCGAGTTAAAACACTGAACTCTTGGCAGCTGTCGCCTGCGTTGATTTCGGATTCAAAACGAAACAAAACCTTAAGAAATGAACGTCCGATTCCATCAAAGAAAAATTCCCCAAATTCTTTATTGTTTTTTTTTTAAAAGCCTCGTCTTCGTCCCGAGTGGGGTCGTTTTTACAAAGTCACTTTTGAGAATCGTACTGAAGATGCTCAGCAGTCTAAGAATAGGTGCTAAGTGCTACTGCCTCTGTCCACACCATTGGCTAAAGAGCAGATCAATAAGCAGCTGGAGCATTAAATCCCACATATACTGGCTGTCAGGCCCATTACACAGTGCTCCAACATCTTCATAGTTACAAAATGGCTGCTTCCTGCAAAGTTTTTCATCTCCTCACCAGCGGGAAGCGCAATGTGAAGTCGCCCCAATTTATCTCATCCTTCGTGAATTAGATCAAGATAATGCCTAACTTCATCGGGATAACTACATAGAATATTTTTTCCCCTCCAGAATAGGGAGAAAGAACATGCATTAGCCCTTCCTTTCTTTATTTGGGTTAAGAATCTGTGTTCGGTTTTCTATCTGCAAGACTGCGAATCAACAGTATAATGGTTCGCTATGGGAATATGTTTTGGGTTTTGTTTACATCAAACTTTCTCATCCAGATGCTGCATCTGAATTTCTTGGAAATCTGGAACTGGGAACACAGAAGGTCAAGATCAATAATCTCTCTCTCTCTCTCTCCTTCCTTCCATCCTTTCTCTCTCTCCTTCCTTCCTTTTCTTTCTGTCTCTCTCTTCTTTTCCTTCCTTCCTTTCTCTTTCTCCTTCCTTCCTTTTCTTTTTGTCTCTCTCTTCTTTTCCTCCCTCCCCTCCTTCTTTTTTTCTTTTTTCTTTCTTTCTTTCCCTGCAAATGCAAGTAGATAAATAGGTACCACTTTGGTGGGAAAGCAATAGCATTCCGTGTGCCTCAGGATATAATCACGCTGGCCACATGACCACAGAAATATCTTCGGACAGTGCTGGCTCCCTCGGCAAAGAAACAGAGATGAGAGTTTTCCGCTAGATCGAACACAACTGGACAGGGAAATTGTTTATCTTAAAGAGATGTATGGGTCCCTGTTTAGGGCTTGGTGTATTGCAAAGCTATAGGAACAGAAACTTGCATGTCTGAATGTGCTTCCTCCCTCCCTTTATCTTCATTTAAACTAGGAAGGGGCTCATAAGTTACTCATCTTATTTTCTTGACTCAGACCTCTTTTATCTGACTCCTTCCTTCCTTCCTTCCTTCCTTCCTTCCTTCCTTCCTTCCTTCCTTCCTTCCTTCCTTCCTTCCTTCCTTCCTTCTTTCTTTCTTTCTTTCTTTCTTTCTTTCTTTCTTTCTTGTTTAGTCTCCATGTATGTGGGAATGGGAAGTAAACGCTTTTAACTGCTGTAACTTTAATTATTGACCACATGCTTCCAAGGCATTAATTAATTCAGCAACACTTCTGAACTTTGGAAGTGGAGCAAAGTTAAGTACCGCTCCAAGATTGTAATAGGACGCAAGCTGCTACTGTGCTTCTTGTATCTGGTAAATATTATTTTGAAGGCCAACCTAAACCATCCAGGAGCTATCCAACGTTGAACTAGACCTCAACAATTTTTAACTTGGGATCAGTGGAAAAACCACATCATTTATTTCCAGGCAAATCCAGGTCAATCTATTGGAACACCTGGATGACCGAGAGCATAAAGCAGGATGGGGGTAACTTGGGAAGACCAAAAGATTTACCGAATTGGCATGACTAAACGCCGAAGGCGCACAGAACACTGTTACCTTCCCACCAAAGGTGGTTCCATTTTTTGAACTGCTAGGTTGGCAGAAGCTGAGACATGTAATGGGAGCTCCCTCCGTTACGTGGTGCTAGGGATTTGAACTGGCGAACTGCTGACCTTTCTGATTGAGAAGCTCAGCATCTTAGCCACTGAGCCACCACGTCCCTTAAGAGATGGGTGACTATACAAATGGATCACCTAAAATGAACATAAACAAAACGACAAGGAAACCAGCACGTTCTTGGTGAAGAGAGATCCTTCAGGACAGAGTGGAAAACTCAGAAATTGCAGAATGTAGAATAAATTACAATGCAAAGGAAGACAGTTGCACATGTATGCATACCAGTGGTGGGTTTCAAAAATTGTTCGAACCTACTCTGTGGGTGTTGCCTCCTTTGTGGGAGTGGCTTGCCGCCCATGTGACCGGATGGGAGTGGCTTGCCGCCCCTGTGACCGGATATGAAGATGCCGACGACACTTGTCAGAACCACCTTAAATTACCTCACACACAGCACTGGCATGCATAAGAATAGGATGTAAACTTGTTTTTTAAAAGGCATCTTTGGTTTGCGTTAAAACAACTTCAACACACGCAATGTTCTGATTGCACCACAAACGCAGTAGTCATCCTTACCTTTCACAGAGGCACTGAGTTTTATAAATAGGAGCATGATAGTGTAGAATAATCATATCCAAGGACCAGTAGTGGGTTTCAAAAAATTTTTGGAACCTCTTCTGTAGGTGTGGCCTGCTTTCTGGGTCCACTGATGGAACCTCTTCTAACCGGTTTGGTAGATTTGACGAACCGATTCTACCGAATAGGTACGAACTGGTAGGAACCCACCTTTGATGCATACATGCCCCTTTGGCCATCTCATTATGAAGTAAGTGCCAGAACATCACATTCCACTCAAGCAAATTTCCTTGAAATAAATTCTCATCAAATTAAATGAGCACTAGTAAAGGGAGTGGGGGGGGAGAGAAAAAAGCAGAATTCTCTGTGTGACTCTGTTAAAGTCAGAACATACTTCCGTAATACAGTCAGCCTATAAAGTCCTTCTCCAGTTTTAATTTTCAATATCAAGTCTATATAAGATCTAAACTATCGGTCAATTGCAGAAGGGGAGGGACTTTCTTTATGATTTAAATAAAAGGGGTTGGATAAAATCCAAAAATAAAAATAAGGGGCGCGGTGGCTCAGGGGCTAAGACGCTGAGCTTGTTGATCAGAAAAGTCGGCAGTTTGGCGGTTCAAATCCCTAGTGCAACGTAATGGAGTGAGCTCCCGTTACTTGCCCCAGCTTTTGCCAACCTAGCAGTTGGAAAGCATGTAAAAATGCAAGTAGAAAAATAGGAACCACTTTTGGTAGGAAGGTAACAGCGTTCCGTGCATCTTCGATGTTTAGTCATGACCACAGAGACGTCTTCAGACAGCGCTGGCTCTTCGGATTTGAAACAGAGATGAGCACTGCCCCTTAGAGTCGGGAACGACTAGCGCCTATGTGCAAGGGGAAGCTTTACCTTTACCTAAAATGCTAGGATCACAAATCAGTACTGTAAGTCATACAAAATTGAAGAATGCGTTTGGAGAAATCACACCGCCTTTTGGTATCCAAGATGATAAAAAAAAGGAGGTTAACCTTCCTACAAATAAACTTGCTAAATCCTAAATAATTCCCCTTTCTGGGGGCATTTGCTGTCAAAATAAACTAACTGAAAATGAAAAGTGCAACAGGACTTTAGAACCTTAAAAGGTTTCCACATAATTTTAAACGACTTGTAGAGTCGACAGAGTACGCTTCCTTGTTTATTTTCTCTTCTTTTCACCCACGTTGAAAAAAATCAACCTCTCTGCATTTTGGACCATCTTCCCCATCCTTTTACACAAAAATCCCAAACTTTGTTTGCGCTAAGACTATGCAAAACCCCAGGAAGAGGTTAATGTACACCCGCGCGGAAAGTAACAGTGTCATACAGGCCTTCGGTTCCGACCCACTTCGTTTTATTTACAGAATGCGCAATATGTCACGTACAAAAACATCGGTGGAGAAATGTGAGGTGGGTATTAAGTGCCTCTGTTAGTGAGAAATTCTGCTAATTATTATACCAAATAAGCCGAGTTAACAGCCCAGAGCTGTGAGAGGAACATGTTTTGGGGCATTAAACGACTTCCTTGGATGGAGACGAATATATTACACTATGCCCTTTAACAATAAAACAGTATTGCTGACACCTTTAAAGATCTGGGGTATTGTGTAGAAGGTCTAAAGAATTGATAAAGCAAAGTTTCAATGCCACCTAGTGACATACTAAGAAACTTCAACCTCTACACTGAAAGGCCCATTTTAGACAGAGAATGTGCCTCAGTGGCTAAGATGCTCAGCTTGTTGATCAGAAAGATTGGCAGTTTGGCGGTTCGAATCCCTAGCGCCACGTAACGGAGTGAGCTCCTGTTCCTTGTCCCAGCTTCTGCCAACCTAGCAGTTTGAAAGCATGTAAAAAAATGCAAGTAGAAAAATAGGAACCACCTTTGGGGGGAAGGTGACAGCGTTCCTCCATGCGCCTTTGGCGTTGAGTCATGCCGGCCACATGACCACGGAGAACGCCTTCGGACAGCGTTGGTTCTTCGGCTTTGAAATGGAGATGATCACCGCCCCCTAGTTGGGAATGAAAAGCACAGATGCGCAAGGGGAACCTTTACCTTACAATCAAGGATGGAATCACAAACTACTGACAATGTCATGGACACAACATGGAGAAAAGTGGACTGAACCACGAGACTTGGATGTTCTCTCTGACTCAAGATAGCTTTGCCCAACACAATCTAGTTCAGAAGTCTACATCATAGAAGACACGCTAACTAGGAAACACTGGATATTGAAATCAATGTATCTAGATACCAAAAAGACATGTGGTAGGGTGATTTATAGGAATTATCCTGAATTTCACAAGAGTTAAGACAGGCAATCAAGAAACCTTCTAAGTTTCAGACTCCAGTGGCTATCAACCCCAACCAACATGGCCAAGGTCCAAGGGGCCATACTAAGCTACAGTCCAAAACTACAAATTAACCATGACATGCAAGAATGCACAATCAATGGAGTTCCACCTATGATTCATGTCTCGTAATGACCTGTGCTCCACAGCCTGTAGTATTAATTAAGATTTAACTTCAACTATCACATCTACACACCCAAGTTGCCATGAGATAGACTCACACGCTGGCAGATGTCGATCAGATGATGAGAGAAACTGAACAGAGAAACATGGCGTTGTTTATGTCTCTAAAAACATCATGCATGAGAAATTAACCCAACATTTAGATAATAGACTGTTCAAAGCATGATGGTAGCTTAGATTAGAGAGCTGAAATTACTACTGGAAAGGTCATTATGTTTCCCCCAATTCCAAAAAAGTCAGCATTTGTTATAGACTTCAAACACACAACCAAATTCTAGAATAGATTGTATGTAAAATCATATATCCTATTATTTTTCTCTTTTATTGACAAAACACGTTTCAGCAATAAACATGTCATTTTGTTTCAGTGTTAACAAACGTTTACTTGTACAACATGTGAGGACATTAAATTCAATCAGGTTTATTGCACGAAAGACAACATTACACCTTTTAAAAGTAACAATAAAATACCTATTCACATTTCAAGTTTCTTTGGTATCCATTTTCTATAAATCATCATTCTCTCTTGGTTTATAGAACTCATTTCCTCATCTTTTATTCTCTGTTCAGATTAACCATAAAAATAGCTTTTTATGATGCATTTCCAATACATATTGTGCTTTCCAATACTCTGAAAAAGCATTTTCGGGCAATATTGACAATATGGTCAGACGGAAGCTAACTTATTAATATTACTAAAAATGCTTTAACAGGCATTTGTATTAATTTCAGTACAAAAATGACAAGAAGACAACATTTCCCACTAAAACTATTGCACCCCAAAATGCCTTTGAATGCTAATAATTGCAACGGCGCTTAAGACTTATATGCCACTTCATAGTGCTTTACATCCTTCTCTAAGCGGTTTACAGAACCAGCCTATTGCCGCCAACAATCTGGGTCCTCATTTTACTGACCTTGGAAGGACAGAAGGCTGAGTCAACCTTGAACCGGTCCAGATTGAACCGCTGGCAGTAGGCAGAGTTAGCCTACGCCACCAGGGCTCTTACAACGTACCAGTTCAAATATCCAGAAAAAGCATCGATTCCATATTAGATTTCTGAGAACTGTAATCTTCAAAGTTAGTTGTTTAAGTTGTATGTGCTTTTCAAAGTATTTCTTATTTTTTTTAAAAAAATTTTTTTTGTCATTTTGAGGGGGAGTTAGCATTTTTGATTATTTTTACATAGCGGGACACTAATTTAACTGTATATATACGTATTTATAGTTAAAATGCATAGTATAAATACTCATGCATTTGAATCTACTGCAGTGACGGCTAACCTTTTCCGGACCGAATGCCCAAAGTTCACGAACCCCCAAAATGCATTGATCCCCCCGGTGCATGCGTGTGCAACCCCCCCACATACGCACCCCTCTGCATCCGTGTGTGACCCCTCTGCACGCCCCGCCCCTTATGCATACACGCAAAGCTCCCCCGCGCATGCCTCGACTTTCCCATGCACATGCGCAGCAGAGACCTGAATGCCAGCTAGCCAGCGGGAGGCACACATGCATGCGCAGTGGAACTGAACCGGGGCGACGGCTCGCATCCTATCACAGTGGGCGCTGCATGCCCCCTCTGGCACATGTGTCATAGGTTCACCATCCTTGATCTACTGTATATCCAGCTGTACATTGATGGAATTGAATAACATGGTTTCAATTCTTGAACTATCTGTCTCAATCTTCAAGTGTCCCTTAATATCAAACGGGTTTCTTTTTGTGATGCATTCCTTCTTCTAAAAACTACTAGTCTCCTCGTTATTCTAGGAAGAAAATCTCAAAAAAAAACCACAAACCACCAAGCCAACTGTGCTGCATCTGAACGCTGTTCAACTTAACAACAAGCACACCAGCTCCTGCCAAGAACTTGCTCAGGGTGTAAATATTTAATGTTAATACCGTCCTTCACTCAGTGCTCACATTGTCTGATCAAGCATCTCTCTCTGTATCTTAGACGTACCAGCGGAAGGAAACACATTTTCCCAGTCGCACAAACTCTAGCTTTCTCTGCTTAAGTTCTTTTGAAGTTCAATAATTTACTGTGTGCTTAAGGGCCGTTCCCTGCAACGCCACAACTGCAGGCTGCAGGAAATTGTCCAGCGGATCTTGTGGATGAAAGAAAAAGTAATGGTTCTTCTAGTACAATGAGGTTGTTGTTAGTTGGGAAGTCGTGTCTGGCCCATCGCGACACCATGGACAACGTTCCTCCAGGCCTTCCTGTCCTCTACCATCCTCTGGAGTCCATTTAAGCTTACCGACTGCTTTGATGACTCCATCCAGCCACCTCTGTGTCATCTTCTTCTGCCCTTAACAATTCTCAGCATTAGGCTCTTCTCCAGTGAGTCCTTCCTTCTCATCAGGTGTTCAAGGTATTTAAATTTCATCTTCAGGATCTGGCCTTCTAAAGAGCAGTCGGGGTTGATCTCCTCTAGGACTGACCAGTAACCATGCCACAGAAATGCCTGCCTTTAGCAAATTTGGCACGGATTCATTTACAATGTCAAGGTAGTCAACAGGAGGTGGTATTTGCCAGTTCTCTGAACTACTCAAAATTTCCACTATGGGTTCTCCAGAACCTGCTGAATTTCACCCCTGGTTCTTAGTTAGTCCACTGGTCAATCAGGTCCACCTCTCTGCAATTCCCACCATTGACCAACCTAATATTTTCAGAAAACCCACAAGTAGAATGTAGACTTTGAGACCTCAAGACTTCAATTCTCAGAATTCTCCAGCCAGACATATTGACTGGGGAATTCTGGGAATTGAAGTATGCAAGTCTTAATGTTTCCAAGGTTGGATACCCCTGGGCTGAAACATTCTGGGAGTTGAAGTCCACAGGTCTTAAAGTTGCCAAGGTTGGACACCTCTGCTGTAGACATTTCCAACTGTTAGCTCCAACGAGTTCCATTTAGTCCCCGTTATTAATATTCCCTGCTAGATACCTTCACCTTTAGAGCTTTCCCTATTCCTTTGTCCAAGCCAACAAAGAAGGCTCCATTAGTCAAAGCCTTCAGTTGGCTGAAGTGTTACCTCTCTGCTTGAACACTGTGTGTGAGTCCTTGGCTGCTCACTTGAATCTGCTGGGAACAAGCAGCCTCCTTCTGTGCTTTTCAAATAGCTACATCTTGCAAGGAGATTTTTTCATTAGCCATCTCCCACCCATCTCAGTGTAAGATTTCCTACACCTCCCTACTCAGCGAGGACATCCCTCATTGAGCACTAACCCTTCATCTCCAACCTGGCAAATGCTAAACATAAATTACATTTTGTGGTAGCCCCAATGTGACATAGAGAGGAGAGAATGATAAACAAGGAATAAGCGCAAGGGCCAGTTGGGTGAGACCATGATTACAGTCCTATTAATCTTGTGTGTAGTCACTGGGCTGCAAAGAATTACTTCGTCCAGCCTATGTTATACACGGCAGACAATAAAGGTAGGTCAGAGAAGATCCATCTCCTGCTTGTTTTGCATTTCAGTGTCTAAAAAGACCATTCCTGGACATTTTGGAATGTGGTATTCTCCACACGTCCCTCACTGAAATTAATAGATGCCAAAATATATCTCAGAGTATAATCTGTCTTGACGCATGGTGGTAGAATTGTTGTTCATTCGCCAAAAGATGACCAACTCCTCAGGACCACATGGACCAGGTTCACCGACAAAAGGCCGACCGACAAAAGCGTGCCCGACTAAACCGCGGTGACAAAACCATGAGTTCTATACTGCGCTGACGAATGAACGCTGAATCGCGCCAACAACAGCGCACCGACAGAAGCGCGCTATAAACCTAACCCTAACCCTAACCCTAACCCTAAACCTAAACCTAACGCTAACCCTAAACCTAACCCTAAACCTAAGCCTTACCTTAACTTAAATTGCTCTTCTATCGACGCGCTGTTATCGGTGCGCTGTTATCGGTGCGCTGTTGTCGGCGCGTTGATGATGTTGCGGTTTTAGCGACACGGTTTTGTTGGTGTGCTTTTGTCGTGCGCGCATTTGTCGGGTCACGCATGGACCATAGGGTTCTGATCTAGGCTTCACAAAATCACAAAGCAGACTCCTTGCCCCGACAAAACCCTTTTTATTAAGCTAATGTGAATTCCTCTCATTCACATCCAGTAAAGTCCTGGCAAACAGCCTTTCAAAGGTGAATTGACAACCACAGACCTTCTCAGGCTTGGAGAGCTGCCAGGTCGATATCTTCCAAACGCAACGCTGAACAAGAAAATACTCGGCAAGGAATCTCTGAGAGTCACAAATAAATCTTCACCTAGTGAAGCGAACTAATTGTCTCCTGCAAACTCGGTTTAGAACTCATGGTTTTGTCACCGCGGTTTAGTCAGGCGCGCTTTTGTCGGTCGCCCTTTTGTCGGTGAACCCCAGAATGTTATTGATCATGGACAACCAGTTCCCTGAAACAACCTGAAACTTCCACCAGTTAGCCAGGCAAATACTTTTGGGAAGTTCACACCTATCCTGCGATGACAACACCATTTGATGAACCTCAAACGGCGGATAACGAAAGCGGGAAGCTAACTGTCTCCCAACACCCTCAATTTTCCTTCGGCGCCTTGAAGGCCCATTACGGAGAAGATGTTCTGCTGAGCATCTTTGTAAAGAAACGCCTGTCACAATCCGGGATGCAAATTTAATTATTTCAAGGTAAAATATTCCATCTCGTCTCAAGGTCCTTCAAAAAAAAGAGAGAGAGAAAGAAAAAAGAAATTGCACCGGTAAACAAGCACTACAATGCAATCAGATGTCAGCGATGTATTTGATCTCACGGAAAAATATGTCACAAATCACTGGCAAAAAAATGGGTCGGCACAGACAACAAAGAGGGAATCTGTCAGTGGACCAGGTCGCTTGCACGAGTTTGCCTATTAGCACACCAGATCTTTCTGCTCCTGTCTCTTGACGTCCTTTTCAAAAAGAGAGAGAGAGAGAGAGAGAGAGAGAGAGAGAGAGAGAGAGAGAGAGAGAGAGAGAGAGGGAGAGAGGGAGAGAGAGAGAGAGAAACCAACAACCTGACAGTGTGTTGTTAGCTTTGCGTTTGATGTGATTTTGCTACAGTAAGCAGAAATCAGGGGGAGGAAAAAGCACTGAAGAGAACAACTGGTAGACAAACTCTAAGAAAGGCTGAGACACACCAAGAAAATGGCAGAGGTGACATCAAATGCTTCTTTGCTCGCTTACGGCAAGCTACTGTTTACAATACCGTTCCTTTCTCTCTTTTTTTAAAGTATCTTTTCTTTTTTTTTAAAGCTCAAGATGCAAAAAGCGATGCAGAAAAAGGCAATTTTTTTTCTCGCGCGGTTGAAAAAAAGGTGCTAAAATTTCCAGGGTTTTTTTGTTTGTTTGTTTGTTTGCTGTTGTTGTTGATCCAAAACACCTTTACGGATGTTGTCTTGCAAAGAAACACACCCATTTTTAATTCCTCTGTCCCGTTCTTTGTCTACAGAGGCTAAGACAAAAATTAAAGGAGGGAGGTACAAGGAGGTACAAGAGGAATGGACCAAGAATTACGGTATTTTGGAGCAGACGTCGTCCCGAGATGCAAAAGGAGAGATGGAATTAATTTTAACGTTGGGGATGAGTCACACTTCTCCCTAGGATATTGTTGGGTTTGGTTGTTGTGTGTTGTGGAAAGCCAGCTGTTGTGGCTTATTAAGCTAAGCTCTAACGGGTCCTATGATCTGCTTCTATTACTCTACTTTGTACAGATAGGAATGTGTGCATGACTTTGGCAGCTCACGCTAAGATTTCATGAAAATTTATTCTACTTTAATACGAGCATAACTTTTCTCTCCAAATTTGCAATAAGAACAGTAAACCGATTGCTAGTATTAGAATGTTTATTTCTTTAAATATTGCCTGCCTGCCTGCCTATCATGACTGCCTGCCTGCCTGCCTGCCTACCTACCTACCTACCTACCTACCTACCTACCTACCTACCTATCTATCATGCCTGCCTGCCTACCTATCTATCATGCCTGCCTGCCTGCCTGCCTGCCTATCTATTTATCTATCATGCCTGCCTATCTGCCTGCCTGCCTGCCTGCCTGCCTGCCTGCCTGCCTGCCTGCCTGCCTGCCTACCTACCTACCTACCTACCTACCTACCTACCTACCTACCTACCTACCTACCTATCTATCTATCTATCTATCTATCTATCATCTATCTATCTCACTGCCAAAATGCTATGGCCATGAAGAAGCTTGGCCATGTTTACACAAAGCTTATATTATGCGATCACTATTTTTGAACCGCCAGAATCAGCGAGATTTATGTAGGTGGATTCAACCATTTGGCAAAGTCAGGTGGATAAAAAGAAGCATGAAAAGGGCAAACATATTTGATCTCATATAAGTAGCATCTCTCAAGCAATGTCTGAGAAGGCACCTTGAAAAGTGGCCCTTCCTTCCTTCCTTCCTTCCCAGAGAAAGTAAAATGGAAGAATATTCTGCCACAGTTTAGATTTACCACCCCATATTACCTACAGTATCATGCAGATTTCTGCCTTCAGGGTATCCATACACCATTCATTCCGCACCATCTCCTTGGCCAAAGACAGTTACAACAATATATTTTGCTTTTTTGAGAA